>NW_025726156.1:0-127387 GCF_021461395.2 Schistocerca americana | reverse complement strand
CTCGACGCAATTTGAGTGTTTCATCGGCATTAGGAGGCCCTGAACGTTACAATTAATTATCATTATTGCGTCGGATTCGAAAATCTAGACTCACCGGAGACGGACCATGTGGTGCCCAAGGCAGCGATATCCCCTTGGAGACAAGTCGGCTGGAGGCCGATGTATTGAATCTCGACGCAATTTGAGAGTTCCATCGTCATTAGGAGGCCCTGAACGTTATAATTAACAATCATTTTTGCCTCGGATTCGAAAATCTAGACTCACAGGAGAACGACCATAAGATGCGCGAGGCAGCAATAGACCCTTGGAGACAAGTCGGCTGGAGGCCGATGTATTGAATCTCGACGCAATCTGAGAGTTCCATTGTCATTAGGAGGCCCTAAACGTTACAATTAACTTTCATTTTTGCGTCGGATTCGATAATCTAGACTTACAAGAGAACGACCATAAGGTGCCAGAGGCAGCAACAGACCCTTGGAGACTAGTCGGCTGGAGGCTGATGTATTGAATCTCGACGCAATTTGGGTGTTCCGTCGGCATTAGGAGGCAATTAACGTTACAATTAACTATCATTTTTGCATCGGATTCGAAAATCTAGACTTACAAGAGAACGACCATAAGGTGCCCGAGGCAGCAATAGACCCTTGGAGACAAGTCGGCTGGAGGACGATGTATTGAATCTCGACGCAATTTGAGAGTTCCATCGTCATTAGGAGGCCCTGAACGTTACAATTAACTATCATTTTTGCGTCGGATTCGTAAATCTAGACTCACAGGAGAACGACCATAAGGTGCCCGAGGCAGCAATAGACCCTTGGAGACAAGTCGGCTGGAGGCCGATGTATTGAATCTCGACGCAATTTGAGTGTTCCATCGTCATTAGGAGGCCCTAAACGTTACAATTCACTATCATTTTTGCGTCGGATTCGAAAATCTAGACTCACAGGAGAAGGACCATGTGGTGCCCCAGGCAGCAACAGACCCTTGGAGACAAGTCGGCTGCAGGCCGATGTATTGAATCTCGACACAATTTGAGTGTTCCATCGTCATTAAGAGTCCCTGAGCATTACATTTAACTATCAGTTTTGCGTCGGATTCGAAAATCTAGACTCACAGGAGAAGGACAATGTGGTGCCCTAGGCAGCAATAGACCCTTGGAGACAAGTCGGCTGGAGGCCGATGTATTGAATCTCGACGCAATTTGAGTGTTTCATCGGCATTAGGAGGCCCTGAACGTTACAATTAATTATCATTTTTGCGTCGGATTCGAAAATCTAGACTCACCGGAGACGGACCATGTGGTGCCCAAGGCAGCGATATACCCTTGGAGACAAGTCGGCTGGAGGCCGATGTATTGAATCTCGACGCAATTTGAGAGTTCCATCGTCATTAGGAGGCCCTGAACGTTATAATTAACAATCATTTTTGCCTCGGATTCGAAAATCTAGACTCACAGGAGAACGACCATAAGGTGCGCGAGGCAGCAATAGACCCTTGGAGACAAGTCGGCTGGAGGCCGATGTATTGAATCTCGACGCAATCTGAGAGTTCCATTGTCATTAGGAGGCCCTAAACGTTACAATTAACTATCATTTTTGCGTCGGATTCGATAATCTAGACTTACAAGAGACGACCATAAGGTGCCAGAGGCAGCAACAGACCCTTGGAGACTAGTCGGCTGGAGGCTGATGTATTGAATCTCGACGCAATTGGGTGTTCCGTCGGCATTAGGAGGCCATTAACGTTACAATTAACTATCATTTTTGCATCGGATTCGAAAATCTAGACTTACAAGAGAACGACCATAAGGTGCCCGAGGCAGCAATAGACCCTTGGAGACAAGTCGGCTGGAGGACGATGTATTGAATCTCGACGCAATTTGAGAGTTCCATCGTCATTAGGAGGCCCTGAACGTTACAATTAACTATCATTTTTGCGTCGGATTCGTAAATCTAGACTCACAGGAGAACGACCTTAAGGTGCCCGAGGCAGCAATAGACCGTTGGAGACAAGTCGGCTGGAGGCCGATGTATTGAATCTCGACGCAATTTGAGTGTTCCATCGGCATTAGGAGGCCCTGAACGTTACAATTAACTATCATTTTTGCGTCGTATTCGTAAATCTAGACTCACAGGAGAACGACCATAAGGTGCCCGAGGCAGCAACAGACCCTTGGAGACAAGTCGGCTGGAGGCCGATGTATTGAATCTCGACGCAATTTGAGTGTTCCATCGTCATTAGGAGGCCCTAAACGTTACAATTCACTATCATTTTTGCGTTGGATTCGAAAATCTAGACTCACAGGAGAAGGACCATGTGGTGCCCCAGGCAGCAACAGACCCTTGGAGACAAGTCGGCTGCAGGCCGATGTATTGAATCTCGACACAATTTGAGTGTTCCATCGTCATTAAGAGTCCCTGAGCATTACATTTAACTATCAGTTTTGCGTCGGATTCGAAAATCTAGACTCACAGGAGAAGGACAATGTGGTGCCCTAGGCAGCAATAGACCCTTGGAGACAAATCGGTTGGAGGCCGATGTATTGAATCTCGACGCAATTTGAGTGTTCCATCGTCATTAGGAGGCCCTAAACGTTACAATTCACTATCATTTTTGCGTCGGGTTCGAAAATATAGACTCACAGGAGAAGGACCATGTGGTGTCCGAGGCAGCAATAGACCCTTGGAGACAAGTCGGCTGGAGGCCGATGTATTGAATCTCGACTCAATTTGAGTGTTCCATCGTCATTACAAGGCCCTGAACGTTACAATTAACTATCATTTTTGCGTCGGATTCGAAAATCTAGACTCACAGGAGAACGACCATAAGGTGCCCGAGGCAGCAATAGACCCTTGGAGACAAGTCGGCTGGAGGCCGATGTATTGAATCTCGACGCAATTTGAGTGTTTCATCGGCATTAGAAGGCCCTGAACGTTACAATTAACTATCATTTTTGCGTCGGATTCGAAAATCTAGACTCACCGGAGACGGACCATGTGGTGCCCGAGGCAGCGAAATCCCCTTTGAGACAAGTCGGCTGGAGGCCGATGTATTGAATCTCGACGCAATTTGAGAGTTCCATCGTCATTAGGAGGCCCTGAACGTTACAATTAACAATCATTTTTGCGTCGGATTCGAAAATCTAGACTCACAGGAGAACGACCATAAGGTGCGCGAGGCAGCAATAGACCCTTGGAGACTAGTCGGCTGGAGGCTGATGTATTGAATCTCAACGCAATTTGAGTGTTCCATCGGCATTAGGAGGCCATTAACGTTACAATTAACTATCATTTTTGCGTCGGATTCAATAATCTAGACATACAAGAGAATGACCATAAGGTGCCCGAGGCAGCAACAGACCCTTGGAGACAAGTCGGCTAGAGGCCGATGTATTGGATCTCGACGCAATTTGAGTGTTCCATCGTCATTAGGAGGCCCTGAACGTTACAATTAACAATCATTTTTGCGTCGGATTCGAAAATCTAGACTCACAGGAGAACGACCATAAGGTGCCCGATGCAGCAATAGACCCTTGGAGACAAGTCGGCTGGAGGCCGATGTACTGAATCTCGACGCACTTTGAGAGTTCCATCGGCATTAGGAGGCCCTGAACGTTACAATTAACTATCATTTTTGCGTCGGATTCGAAAATCTAGACTCACTGGAGACGGACCATGTGGTGCCCGAGGCAGCGATATCCCCTTGGAGACAAGTCGGCTGGAGGCCGATGTATTGAATCTCGACGCAATTTGAGAGTTCCATCGTCATTAGGAGGCCCTGAACGATACAATTAACAATCATTTTTTGCGTCGGATTCGAAAATCTAGACTCACGGGAGAACGACCATAAGGTGCCCGAGGCAGCAATAGACCATTGCAGACAAGTCGGCTGGAGGCCGATGTATTGAATCTCGACGCAATCTGAGAGTTCCATCGTCATTAGGAGGCCCTAAACGTTACAATTAACTATCCTTTTTGCTTCGGATTCGATAATCTAGACATACAAGAGAATGACCATAAGGTGCCCGAGGCAGCAACAGACCCTTGGAGACAAGTCGGCTGGAGGCCGATGTATTGAATCTCGACGCAATTTGAGTGTTCCATCGTCATTGAGAGTCCCTGAGCATTACATTTAACTATCAGTTTTGCGTCGGATTCGAAAATCTAGACTCACAGGAGAAGGACAATGTGGTGCCCTAGGCAGCAATAGGCCCTTAGAGACAAATCGGCTGGAGGCCGATGTATTGAATCTCGACGCAATTTGAGTGTTCCATCGTCATTAGGAGGCCCTAAACGATACAATTAACTATCATTATTGCGTCGGATTCGATAATCTAAACTCACAGGAGAACGACCATAAGGTGCCCGAGGCAGCAACAGACCCTTGGAGACAAGTAGGCTGGAGGCCGATGTATTGAATCTCGACGCAATTTGAGTGTTCCATCGTCATTACAAGGCCCTGAACGAAAGAATTAACTATCATTTTAGCGTTGGATTCGAAAATCTAGACTCACAGGAGAACGACCATAAGGTGCGCGAGGCAGCAATAGACCCTTGGAGACAAGTCGGCTGGAGGCCGATGTATTGAATCTCGACGCAATCTGAGAGTTCCATTGTCATTAGGAGGCCCTAAACGTTACAATTAACTTTCCATTTTTGCGTCGGAATCGATAATCTAGACATACAAGAGAATGACCATAAGGTGCCCGACGCAGCAACAGACCCTTGGAGACAAGTCGGCTGGAGGCCGATGTATTGGATCGCGACGCAATTTGAGTGTTCCATCGGCATTAGGAGGCCCTGAGCGTTACAATTAACTATCATTTTTGCGTCGTATTCGTAAATCTAGACTCACAGGAGAACGACCATAAGGTGCCCGAAGCAGCAACAGACCCTTGGAGACAAGTCGGCTGGAGGCCGATATATTGAATCTCGACGCAATTTGAGTGTTCTATCGTCATTAGGAGGCCCTAAACGTTACAATTCACTATCATTTTTGCGTCGGATTCGAAAATCTAGACTCACAGGAGAAGGACCATGTGGTGCCCCAGGCAGCAACAGACCCTTGGAGACAAGTCGGCTGCAGGCCGATGTATTGAATCTCGACGCAATTTGAGTGTTCCATCGTCATTAAGAGGCCCTGAGCATTACATTTAACTATCAGTTTTGCGTCGGATTCGAAAATCTAGACTCACAGGAGTAGGACAATCTGGTGCCCAAGGCAGCTATAGACCCTTGGAGACAAATCGGCTGGAGGCCGATGTATTGAATCTCGACGCAATTTGAGTGTTCCATCGTCATTAGGAGGATCTAAACGTTACAATTCACTATCATTTTCGCGTCGGGTTCGAAAATATAGACTCACAGGAGAAGGACCATGTGGTGCCCGAGGCACAATAGACCCTTGGAGACAAGTCGGCTGCAGGCCGATGTATTGAATCTCGACTCAATTTGAATGTTCCATCGTCATTACAAGGCCCTGAACGTTACAATTAACTATCATTTTTGCGTCGGATTCGAAAATCTAGACTCAGAGGAGAACGACCATAAGGTGCCCGAGGCAGCAATAGACCCTTGGAGACAAATCGGCTGGAGGCCGATGTATTGAATCTCGACGCAATTTGAGTGTTTCATCGGCATTAGGAGGCCCTGAACGTTACAATTAATTATCATTTTTGCGTCGGATTCGAAAATCTAGACTCACCGGAGACGGACCATGTGGTGCCCAAGGCAGCGATATCCCCTTGGAGACAAGTCGGCTGGAGGCCGATGTATTGAATCTCGACGCAATTTGAGAGTTCCATCGTCATTAGGAGGCCCTGAACGTTATAATTAACAATCATTTTTGCCTCGGATTCGAAAATCTAGACTCACAGGAGAACGACCATAAGAGGCGCGAGGCAGCAATAGACCCTTGGAGACAAGTCGGCTGGAGGCCGATGTATTGAATCTCGACGCAATCTGAGAGTTCCATTGTCATTAGGAGGCCCTAAACGTTACAATTAACTTTCATTTTTGCGTCGGATTCGATAATCTAGACTTACAAGAGAACGACCATAAGGTGCCAGTGGCAGCAACAGACCCTTGGAGACTAGTCGGCTGGAGGCTGATGTATTGAATCTCGACGCAATTTGGGTGTTCCGTCGGCATTAGGAGGCAATTAACGTTACAATTAACTATCATTTTTGCATCGGATTCGAAAATCTAGACTTACAAGAGAACGACCATAAGGTGCCCGAGGCAGCAATAGACCCTTGGAGACAAGTCGGCTGGAGGACGATGTATTGAATCTCGACGCAATCTGAGAGTTCCATCGTCATTAGGAGGCCCTAAACGTTACAATTAACTATCCTTTTTGCTTCGGATTCGATAATCTAGACATACAAGAGAATGACCATAAGGTGCCCGAGGCAGCAACAGACCCTTGGAGACAAGTCGGCTGGAGGCCGATGTATTGAATCTCGACGCAATTTGAGTGTTCCATCGCCATTAGGAGGCCCTAAACGTTACAATTCACTATCATTTTTGCGTCGGATTCGAAAATCAAGACTCACAGGAGAAGGACCATGTGGTGCCCCAGGCAGCAACAGACCCTTGGAGACAAGTCGGCTGCAGGCCGATGTATTGAATCTCGACACAATTTGAGTGTTCCATCGTCATTAAGAGTCCCTGAGCATTACATTTAACTATCAGTTTTGCGTCGGATTCGAAAATCTAGACTCACAGGAGAAGGACAATGTGGTGCCCTAGGCAGCAATAGACCCTTGGAGACAAATCGGCTGGAGGCCGATGTATTGAATCTCGACGCAATTTGTGTGTTCCATCGTCATTAGGAGGCCCTAAACGTTACAATTAACTATCATTATTGCGTCGGATTCGATAATCTAAACTCACAGGAGAACGACCATAAGGTGCCCGAGGCAGCAACAGACCCTTGGAGACAAGTAGGCTGGAGGCCGATGTATTGAATCTCGACGCAATTTGAGTGTTCCATCGTCATTACAAGGCCCTGAACGAAACAATTAACTATCATTTTTGCGTTGGATTCGAAAATCTAGACTCACAGGAGAACGACCATAAGGTGCGCGAGGCAGCAATAGACCCTTGGAGACAAGTCGGCTGGAGGCCGATGTATTGAATCTCGACGCAATCTGAGAGTTCCATTGTCATTAGGAGGCCCTAAACGTTACAATTAACTTTCATTTTTCCGTCGGAATCGATAATCTAGACATACAAGAGAATGACCATAAGGTGCCCGACGCAGCAACAGACCCTTGGAGACAAGTCGGCTGGAGGCCGATGTATTGGATCGCGACGCAATTTGAGTGTTCCATCGGCATTAGGAGGCCCTGAACGTTACAATTAACTATCATTTTTGCGTCGTATTCGTAAATCTAGACTCACAGGAGAACGACCATAAGGTGCCCGAAGCAGCAACAGACCCTTGGAGACAAGTCGGCTGGAGGCCGATGTATTGAATCTCGACGCAATTTGAGTGTTCTATCGTCATTAGGAGGCCGTAAACGTTACAATTCACTATCATTTTTGCGTCGGATTCGAAAATCTAGACTCACAGGAGAAGGACCATGTGGTGCCCCAGGCAGCAACAGACCCTTGGAGACAAGTCGGCTGCAGGCCGATGTATTGAATCTCGACGCAATTTGAGTGTTCCATCGTCATTAAGAGGCCCTGAGCATTACATTTAACTATCAGTTTTGCGTCGGATTCGAAAATCTAGACTCACAGGAGTAGGACAATGTGGTGCCAAGGCAGCTATAGACCCTTGGAGACAAATCGGCTGGAGGCCGATGTATTGAATCTCGACGCAATTTGAGTGTTCCATCGTCATTAGGAGGCCCTAAACGTTACAATTCACTATCATTTTTGCGTTGGATTCGAAAATCTAGACTCACAGGAGAAGGACCATGTGGTGCCCCAGGCAGCAACAGACCCTTGGAGACAAGTCGGCTGCAGGCCGATGTATTGAATCTCGACACAATTTGAGTGTTCCATCGTCATTAAGAGTCCCTGAGCATTACATTTAACTATCAGTTTTGCGTCGGATTCGAAAATCTAGACTCACAGGAGAAGGACAATGTGGTGCCCTAGGCAGCAATAGACCCTTGGAGACAAATCGGTTGGAGGCCGATGTATTGAATCTCGACGCAATTTGAGTGTTCCATCGTCATTAGGAGGCCCTAAACGTTACAATTCACTATCATTTTTGCGTCGGGTTCGAAAATATAGACTCACAGGAGAAGGACCATGTGGTGTCCGAGGCAGCAATAGACCCTTGGAGACAAGTCGGCTGGAGGCCGATGTATTGAATCTCGACTCAATTTGAGTGTTCCATCGTCATTACAAGGCCCTGAACGTTACAATTAACTATCATTTTTGCGTCGGATTCGAAAATCTAGACTCACAGGAGAACGACCATAAGGTGCCCGAGGCAGCAATAGACCCTTGGAGACAAGTCGGCTGGAGGCCGATGTATTGAATCTCGACGCAATTTGAGTGTTTCATCGGCATTAGAAGGCCCTGAACGTTACAATTAACTATCATTTTTGCGTCGGATTCGAAAATCTAGACTCACCGGAGACGGACCATGTGGTGCCCGAGGCAGCGAAATCCCCTTTGAGACAAGTCGGCTGGAGGCCGATGTATTGAATCTCGACGCAATTTGAGAGTTCCATCGTCATTAGGAGGCCCTGAACGTTACAATTAACAATCATTTTTGCGTCGGATTCGAAAATCTAGACTCACAGGAGAACGACCATAAGGTGCGCGAGGCAGCAATAGACCCTTGGAGACTAGTCGGCTGGAGGCTGATGTATTGAATCTCAACGCAATTTGAGTGTTCCATCGGCATTAGGAGGTCCTGAACGTTACAATTAACTATCATTTTTGCGTCGGATTTGAAAATCTAGACTCACAGGAGAAGGACCATGTGGTGCCCGAGGCAGCAATGGACCCTTGGAGACAAATCGGCTGCAGGCCGATGTATTGAATCTTGACGCAATTTGAGTGTTCCATCGTCATTACAAGGCCCTGAACGTTACAATTAACTATCATTTTTGCGTCGGATTCGAAAATCTAGACTCACAGGAGAACTACCATAAGGTGCCCGAGACAGCAATAGACCCTTGGAGACAAGTGGCTGGAGGCCGATGTACTCAATCTCGACGCACTTTGAGTGTTCCATCGGCATTAGGAGGCCCTAAACGTTACAATTCACTATCATTTTTGCGTCGGATTCGAAAATATAGACTTACAGGAGAACGACCATCAGGAGCCGGAGGAAGCAATAGACCCTTGGAGAAAAGTCGGCTGGAGGCCGATGTATTGAATCTCCACGCAATTTGAGTGTTCCATCGTCATTACAAGGCCCTGAACGTTACAATTAACTATCAATTTTGCGTCGGATTCGAAAATCTAGACTCACAGGAGAAGGACCATGTGGTGACCGAGGCAGCAATAGACCCTTGGAGACAAATCGGCTGCAGGCCGATGTATTGAATCTTGACGCAATTTGAGTGTTCCATCGTCATTAGGAGGCCCTGAACGTTACAATTAACAATCATTTTTGCGTCGGATTCGAAAATCTAGACTCACAGGAGAACGACCATAAGGTGCCCGATGCAGCAATAGACCCTTGGAGACAAGTCGGCTGGAGGCCGATGTACTGAATCTCGACGCACTTTGAGTGTTCCATCGGCATTAGGAGGCCCTGAACGTTACAATTAACTATCATTTTTGCGTCGGATTCGAAAATCTAGACTCACTGGAGACTGACCATGTGGTGCCCGAGGCAGCGATATCCCCTTGGAGACAAGTCGGCTGGAGGCCGATGTATTGAATCTCGACGCAATTTGAGAGTTCCATCGTCATTAGGAGGCCCTGAACGATACAATTAACAATCATTTTTGCGTCGGATTCGAAATCTAGACTCACGAGAGAACGACCATAAGGTGCCCGAGGCAGCAATAGACCATTGCAGACAAGTCGGCTGGAGGCCGATGTATTGAATCTCGACGCAATCTGAGAGTTCAAACGTCATTAGGAGGCCCTAAACGTTACAATTAACTATCCTTTTTGCTTCGGATTCGATAATCTAGACATACAAGAGAATGACCATAAGGTGCCCGAGGCAGCAACAGACCCTTGGAGACAAGTCGGCTGGAGGCCGATGTATTGAATCTCGACGCAATTTGAGTGTTCCATCGTCATTAGGAGGCCCTAAACGTTACAATTCACTATCATTTTTGCGTCGGATTCGAAAATCAAGACTCACAGGAGAAGGACCATGTGGTGCCCCAGGCAGCAACAGACCCTTGGAGACAAGTCGGCTGCAGGCCGATGTATTGAATCTCGACACAATTTGAGTGTTCCATCGTCATTAAGAGTCCCTGAGCATTACATTTAACTATCAGTTTTGCGTCGGATTCGAAAATCTAGACTCACAGTAGAAGGACAATGTGGTGCCCTAGGCAGCAATAGACCCTTGGAGACAAATCGGTTGGAGGCCGATGTATTGAATCTCGACGCAATTTGAGTGTTCCATCGGCATTAGGAGGCCCTGAACGTTACAATTAACTATCATTTTTGCGTCGGATTCGAAAATCTAGACTCACAGGAGAAGGACCATGTGGTGCCCGAGGCAGCAATGGACCCTTGGAGACAAATCGGCTGCAGGCCGATGTATTGAATCTTGACGCAATTTGAGTGTTCCATCGTCATTACAAGGCCCTGAACGTTACAATTAACTATCATTTTTGCGTCGGATTCGAAAATCTAGACTCACAGGAGAACGACCATAAGGTGCCCGAGACAGCAATAGACCCTTGGAGACAAGTCGGCTGGAGGCCGATGTACTCAATCTCGACGCACTTTGAGTGTTCCATCGGCATTAGGAGGCCCTAAACGTTACAATTCACTATCATTTCTGCGTCGGATTCGAAAATATAGACTTACAGGAGAACGACCATCAGGAGCCGGAGGAAGCAATAGACCCTTGGAGAAAAGTCGGCTGGAGGCCGATGTATTGAATCTCGACGCAATTTGAGTGTTTCCATCGTCATTACAAGGCCCTGAACGTTACAATTAACTATCAATTTTGCGTCGGATTCGAAAATCTAGACTCACAGGAGAAGGACCATGTGGTGACCGAGGGAGCAATAGACCCTTGGAGACAAATCGGCTGCAGGCCGATGTATTGAATCTTGACGCAATTTGAGTATTCCATCGTCATTAGGAGGCCCTGAACGTTACAATTAACAATCATTTTTGCGTCGGATTCGAAAATCTAGACTCACAGGAGAACGACCATAAGGTGCCCGAGGCAGCAATAGACCCTTGGAGACAAGTCGGCTGGACGCCGATGTACTGAATCTCGACGCACTTTGAGTGTTCCATCGGCATTAGGAGGCCCTGAACGTTACAATTAACTATCATTTTTGCGTCGGATTCGAAAATCTAGACTCACTGGAGACGGACCATGTGGTGCCCGAGGCAGCGATATCCCCTTGGAGACAAGTCGGCTGGAGGCCGATGTATTGAATCTCGACGCAATTTGAGAGTTCCATCGTCATTAGGAGGCCCTGAACGATACAATTAACAATCATTTTTGCGTCGGATTCGAAAATCTAGACTCACGGGAGAACGACCATAAGGTGCCCGAGGCAGCAATAGACCATTGCAGACAAGTCGGCTGGAGGCCGATGTATTGAATCTCGACGCAATCTGAGAGTTCCATCGTCATTAGGAGGCCCTAAACGTTACAATTAACTATCCTTTTTGCTTCGGATTCGATAATCTAGACATACAAGAGAATGACCATAAGGTGCCCGAGGCAGCAACAGACCCTTGGAGACAAGTCGGCTGGAGGCCGATGTATTGGATCTCGACGCAATTTGAGTGTTTCCATCGGCATTAGGAGGCCCTGAACGTTACAATTAACTATCATTTTTGCGTCGGATTCGAAAATCTAGACTCACAGGAGAACGACCATAAGGTGCCCGAGGCAGCAACAGACCCTTGGAGACAAGTCGGCTGGAGGCCGATGTATTGAATCTCGACGCAATTTGAGTGTTCCATCGTCATTAGGAGGCCCTAAACGTTACAATTCACTATCATTTTTGCGTCGGATTCGAAATTCTAGACTCACAGGAGAAGGACCATGTGGTGCCCGAGGCTGCAATAGACCCTTGGAGACAAGTCGGCTGGAGGCCGATGTATTGCATCTCGACGCAATTTGAGTGTTCCATCGTCACTACAAGGCCCTGAACGTTACAATTAACTATCATTTTTGCGTCGGATTCGAAAATCTAGACTCGCAGGAGAACGACCATGAGGTGCCCGAGGCAGCAATAGACCCTTGGAGACAAGTCGGCTGGAGGCCGATGTATTGAATCTCGACGCAATCTGTGAGTTCCATTGTCATTAGGAGGCCCTAAACGTTTCAATTAACTTTCATTTTTGCGTCGGAGTCGATAATCTAGACATACAAGAGAATGACCATAAGGTGAACGACGCAGCAACAGACCCTTGGAGACAAGTCGGCTGGAGGCCGATGTATCGGATCGCGACGCAATTTGAGTGTTCCATCGTCATTAGGAGGCCCTAAACGTTACAATTCACTATCATTTTTGCGTCGGGTTCGAAAATATAGACTCACAGGAGAAGGACCATGTGGTGCCCGAGGCACAATAGACCCTTGGAGACAAGTCGGCTGCAGTCCGATGTATTGAATCTCGACTCAATTTGAGTGTTCCATCGTCATTACAAGGCCCTGAACGTTACAATTAACTATCATTTTTGCGTCGGATTCGAAAATCTAGACTCACAGGAGAACGACCATAAGGTGCCCGAGGCAGCAATAGACCCTTGGAGACAAGTCGGCTGGAGGCCGATGTATTGAATCTCGACGCAATTTGAGTGTTTCATCGGCATTAGGAGGCCCTGAACGTTACAATTAACTATCATTTTTGCGTCGGATTCGAAAATCTAGACTCACCGGAGACGGACCATGTGGTGCCCAAGGCAGCGATATCCCCTTGGAGAAAAGTCGGCTGGAGGCCGATGTATTGGATCTCGACGCAATTTGAGAGTTCCATCGTCATTAGGAGGCCCTGAACGTTACAATTAACAATCATTTTTGCGTCGGATTCGAAAATCTAGACTCACAGGAGAACGACCATATGGTGCGCGAGGCAGCAATAGACCCTTGGAGACAAGTCGGCTGGAGGCCGATGTATTGAATCTCGACGCAATCTGAGAGTTCCATTGTCATTAGGAGGCCCTAAACGTTACAATTAACTATCATTTTTGCGTCGGATTCGATAATCTAGACTTACAAGAGAACGACCATAAGGTGCCAGAGGCAGCAACAGACCCTTGGAGACTAGTCGGCTGGAGGCTGATGTATTGAATCTCGACGCAATTTGAGTGTTCCGTCGGCATTAGGAGGCCATTAACGTTACAATTAACTATCATTTTTGCGTCGGATTCGAAAATCTAGACTTACAAGAGAACGACCATAAGGTGCCCGAGGCAGCAATAGACCCTTGGAGACAAGTCGGCTGGAGGACGATGTATTGAATCTCGACGCAATTTGAGAGTTCCATCGTCATTAGGAGGCCCTGAACGTTACAATTAACTATCATTTTTGCGTCGGATTCGTAAATCTAGACTCACAGGAGAACGACCATAAGGTGCCCGAGGCAGCAATAGACCCTTGGAGACAAGCCGGCTGGAGGCCGATGTATTGAATCTCGACGCAATTTGAGTGTTCCATCGGCATTAGGAGGCCCTGAACGTTACAATTAACTATCATTTTTGCGTCGTATTCGTAAATCTAGACTCACAGGAGAACGACCATAAGGTGCCCGAGGCAGCAACAGACCCTTGGAGACAAGTCGGCTGGAGGCCGATGTATTGAATCTCGACGCAATTTGAGTGTTTCCATCGTCATTAGGAGGCCCTAAACGTTACAATTCACTATCATTTTTGCGTCGGATTCGAAAATCTAGACTCACAGGAGAAGGACCATGTGGTGCCTCAGGCAGCAACAGTCCCTTGGAGACAAGTCGGCTGCAGGCCGATGTATTGAATCTCGACACAATTTGAGTGTTCCATCGTCATTAAGAGTCCCTGAGCATTACATTTAACTATCAGTTTTGCGTCGGATTCGAAAATCTAGACTCACAGGAGAAAGACAATGTGGTGCCCGAGGCAGCAATAGACCCTTGGAGACAAATCGGCTGCAGGCCGATGTATTGAATCTCGACGCAATTTGAGTGTTCCATCGTCATAAGCAGGCCCTAAACGTTACAATTCACTATCATTTTTGCGTCGGGTTCGAAAATGTAGACTCCCAGGAGAAGGACCATGTGGTGCCCAAGGCAGCAAGAGACCCTTGGAGACAAGTTGGCTGCAGGCCGATGTATTGAATCTCGACTCAATTTGAGTGTTCCATCGTCATTACAAGGCCCTGAACGTTACAATTAACTATCATTTTTGAGTCGGATTCGAAAATCTAGACTCACAAGAGAACGACCATAAGGTGCCCGAGGCAGCAATAGACCCTTGGAGACAAGTCGGCTCGAGGCCGATGTATTGAATCTCGACGCAATTTGAGTGTTTCATCGGCATTAGGAGGCCCTGAACGTTACAATTAACTTTCATTTTTGCGTCGGATTCGAAAATCTAGACTCACCGGAGACGGACCATGTGGTGCCCGAGGCAGCGATATCCCCTTGGAGACAAGTCGGCTGGAGGCCGATGTATTGAATCTCGACGCAATTTGAGTGTTCCATCGTCATTAGGAGGCCCTGAACGTTACAATTAACAATCATTTTTGCGTTGGATTCGAAAATCTAGACTCACAGGAGAACGACCATAAGGTGCGCGAGGCAGCAATAGACCTTGGAGACAAGTCGGCTGGAGGCCGATGTATTGAATCTCGACGCAATCTGAGAGTTCCATTGTCATTAGGAGGCCCTAAACGTTACAATTAACTTTCATTTTTGCGTCGGAATCGATAATCTAGACATACAAGAGAATGACCGTAAGGTGCCCGACGCAGCAACAGACCCTTGGAGACAAGTCGGCTGGAGGCCGATGTATTGGATCGCGACGCAATTTGAGTGTTCCATCGGCATTAGGAGGCCCTGAACGTTACAATTAACTATCATTTTTGCGTCGTATTCGTAAATCTAGACTCACAGGAGAACGACCATAAGGTGCCCGAGGCAGCAACAGACCCTTGGAGACAAGTCGGCTGGAGGCCGATGTATTGAATCTCGACGCAATTTGAGTGTTCCATCGTCATTAGGAGGCCCTAAACGTTACAATTCACTATCATTTTTGCGTCGGATTCGAAAACTAGACTCACAGGAGAAGGACCATGTGGTGCCCCAGGCAGCAACAGACCCTTGGAGACAAATCGGCTGGAGGCCGATGTATTGAATCTCGACGCAATTTGAGTGTTCCATCGTCATTAGGAGGCCCTAAACGTTACAATTCACTATCATTTTTGCGTCGGGTTCGAAAATATAGACTCACAGGAGAAGGACCATGTGGTGCCCGAGGCACAATAGACCCTTGGAGACAAGTCGGCTGCAGGCCGATGTATTGAATCTCGACTCAATTTGAGTGTTCCATCGTCATTACAAGGCCCTGATCGTTACAATTAACTATCATTTTTGCGTCGGATTCGAAAATCTAGACTCACAGGAGAACGACCATAAGGTGCCCGAGGCAGCAAGAGACCCTTGGAGACAAGTCGGCTGGAGGCCGATGTATTGAATCTCGACGCAATTTGAGTGTTCCATCGTCATTAGGAGGCCCTAAACGTTACAATTCACTATCATTTTTGCGTCGGATTCGAAAATCTAGACTCACAGGAGAAGCACCATGTCGTGCCCCAGGCAGCAACAGACCCTTGGAGACAAGTCGGCTGCAGGCCGATGTATTGAATCTCGACACAATTTGAGTGTTCCATCGTCATTAAGAGTCCCTGAGCATTACATTTAACTATCAGTTTTGCGTCGGATTCGAAAATCTAGACTCACAGGAGAAGGACAATGTGGTGCCCGAGGCAGCAATAGACCCTTGGAGACAAATCGGCTGCAGGCCGATGTATTGAATCTCGACGCAATTTGAGTGTTCCATCGTCATTAGGAGGCCCTGAACGTTACAATTAACTATCATTTTTGCGTCGGATTCGAAAATCTAGACTCACAGGAGAACGACCATAAGGTGCCCGAGGCAGCAATAGACCCTTGGAGACAATTCGGCTGGAGGCCGATGTATTGAATCTCGACGCAATTTGAGTGTTCCATCGTCATTAGGAGGCCCTAAACGTTACAATTCACTATCATTTTTGCGTCGGGTTCGAAAATATAGACTCACAGGAGAAGGACCATGTGGTGCCCGAGGCACAATAGACCCTTGGAGACAAGTCGGCTGGAGGCCGATGTATTGAATCTCGACTCAATTTGAGTGTTCCATCGTCATTACAAGGCCCTGAACGTTACAATTAACTATCATTTTTGCGTCGGATTCGAAAATCTAGACTCACAGGAGAACGACCATAAGGTGCCCGAGGCAGCAATAGACCCTTGGAGACAAGTCGGCTGGAGGATTGAATCTCGACTCAATTTGAGTGTTCCATCGTCATTACAAGGCCCTGAACGTTACAATTAACTATCATTTTTGCGTCGGATTCGAAAATCTAGACTCACAGGGGAACGACCATAAGGTGCCCGAGGCAGCAATAGACCCTTGGAGACAAGTCGGCTGGAGGCCGATGTATTGAATCTCGACGCAATTTGAGTGTTTCATCGGCATTAGGAGGCCCTGAACGTTACAATTAACTTTCATTTTTGCGTCGGATTCGAAAATCTAGACTCACCGGAGACGGACCATGTGGTGCCCGAGGCAGCGATATCCCCTTGGAGACAAGTCGGCTGGAGGCCGATGTATTGAATCTCGACGCAATTTGAGTGTTCCATCGTCATTAGGAGGTCCTGAACGTTACAATTAACAATCATTTTTGCGTTGGATTCGAAAATCTAGACTCACAGGAGAACGACCTTAAGGTGCGCGAGGCAGCAATAGACCCTTGGAGACAAGTCGGCTGGAGGCCGATGTATTGATTCTCGACGCAATTTGAGTGTTCCGTCGGCATTAGGAGTCCAATAACGTTACAATTAACTATCATTTTTGCGTCGGATTCGAAAATCTAGACTTACAAGAGAACGACCATAAGGTGCCCGAGGCAGCAATAGACCCTTGGAGACAAGTCGGCTGGAGGCCGATGTATTGAATCTCGACGCAATTTGAGTGTTCCATCGTCATTAGGAGGCCCTAAACGTTACAATTCACTATCATTTTTGCGTCGGGTTCGAAAATATAGACTCACAGGAGAAGGACCATGTGGTGCCCGAGGCACGATAGACCCTTGGAGACAAGTCGGCTGCAGGCCGATGTATTGAATCTCGACGCAATTTGAGTGTTTCATCGGCATTAGGAGGCCCTGAACGTTACAATTAACTATCATTTTTGCGTCGGATTCGAAAATCTAGACTCACCGGAGACGGACCATGTGGTGCCCAAGGCAGCGATATCCCCTTGGAGACAAGTCGGCTGGAGGCCGATGTATTGGATCTCGACGCAATTTGAGAGTTCCATCGTCATTAGGACGCCCTGAACGTTACAATTAACAATCATTTTTGCGTCGGATTGGAAAATCTAGACTCACAGGAGAACGACCATAAGGTGCGGGAGGCAGCAATAGACCCTTGGAGACAAGTCGGCTGGAGGCTGATGTATTGATTCTCGACGCAATTTGAGTGTTCCGTCGGCATTAGGAGTCCATTAACGTTACAATTAACTATCATTCATGCGTCGGATTCGAAAATCTAGACTTACAAGAGAACGACCATAAGGTGCCCGAGGCAGCAATAGACCCTTGGAGACAAGTCGGCTGGAGGCCGATGTATTGAATCTCGACGCAATTTGAGTGTTCCATCGGCATTAGGAGGCCCTGAACGTTACAATTAACTATCATTTTTGCGTCGTATTCGTAAATCTAGACTCACAGGAGAACGACCATAAGGTGCCCGAGGCAGCAACAGACCCTTGGAGACAAGTCGGCTGGAGGCCGATGTATTGAATCTCGACGCAATTTGAGTGTTCCATCGTCATTAGGAGGCCCTAAACGTTACAATTCACTATCATTTTTGCGTCGGATTCGAAAATCTAGACTCACAGGAGAAGGACCATGTGGAGCCCCAGGCAGCAACAGACCCTTGGAGACAAGTCGGCTGCAGGCCGATGTATTGAATCTCGACACAATTTGAGTGTTCCATCGTCATTAAGAGTCCCTGAGCATTACATTTAACTACAGTTTTGCGTCGGATTCGAAAATCTAGACTCACAGGAGAAGGACAATGTGGTGCCCGAGGCAGCAATAGACCCTTGGAGACAAATCGGCTGCAGGCCGATGTATTGAATCTCGACGCAATTTGAGTGTTCCATCGTCATTAGGAGGCCCTAAACGTTACAATTCACTATCATTTTTGCCTCGGGTTCGAAAATATAGACTCACAGGAGAAGGACCATGTGGTGCCCGAGGCAGCAATAGACCCTTGGAGACAAGTCGGCTGCAGGCCGATGTAGAATCTCGACTCAATTTGAGTGTTCCATCGTCATTACAAGGCCCTGAACGTTACAATTAACAATCATTTTTGCGTCGGATTGGAAAATCTAGACTCACAGGAGAACGACCATAAGGTGCGCGAGGCAGCAATAGACCCTTGGAGACAAGTCGGCTGGAGGCTGATGTATTGATTCTCGACGCAATTTGAGTGTTCCGTCGGCATTAGGAGACCATTAACGTTACAATTAACTATCATTTTTGCGTCGGATTCGAAAATCTAGACTTACAAGAGAACGACCATAAGGTGCCCGAGGCAGCAATAGACCCTTGGAGACAAGTCGGCTGGAGGCCGATGTATTGAATCTCGACGCAATTTGAGTGTTCCATCGTCATTAGGAGGCCCTAAACGTTACAATTAACTACCATTTTTGCGTCGGATTCGATAATCTAGACTTACATGAAAACGACCATAAGGTGCCAGAGGCAGCAACAGACCCTTGGAGACTAGTCGGCTGGAGGCTGATGTATTGAATCTCGACGCAATTTGAGTGTTCCATCGGCATTAGGAGGCCATTAACGTTACAATTAACTATCATTTTTGCGTCGGATTCGAAAATCTAGACTTACAAGAGAACGACCATAAGGTGCCCGAGGCAGCAATAGACCCTTGGAGACAAGTCGGCTGGAGGACGATGTATTGAATCTCGACGCAATTTGAGAGTTCCATCGTCATTAGGAGGCCCTGAACGTTACAATTAACTATCATTTTTGCGTCGGATTCGAAAATCTAGACTCACAGGAGAACGACCATAAGGTGCCCGAGGCAGCAATAGACCCTTGGAGACAAGTCGGCTGGAGGGCGATGTATTGAATCTCGACGCAATTTGAGTGTTCCATCGGCATTACAAGGGCCCTGAACGTTACAATTAACTATCATTTTGCGTCGGATTCGAAAATTTAGACTCACAGGAGAAAGACCATGAGGTGCCTGAGGCAGCAATATACCCTTGGAGGCAAGTGGGCTGGAGGCCGATGTATTGAATCTCGACGCAATTAGAGTGTTCCATCGTCATTAGGAGGCCCTAAACGTTACAATTCACTATCATTTTTGCGTCGGGTTCGAAAATATAGACTCACGGGAAAAGGACCATGTGGTGCCCGAGGCAGCAATAGACCCTTGGAGACAAGTCGGCTGCAGGCCGATGTATTGAATCTCGACGCAATTTGAGTGTTCCATCGTCATTACAAGGCCCTGAACGTTACAATAAACTATCATTTTTGCGTCGGATTCGAAAATCTAGACTCACAGGAGAACGACCATAAGGTGCCCGAGGCAGCAATACACCCTTGGAGACAAGTCGGCTGGAGGCCGATGTATTGAATCTCGACGCAATTTGTGTTTTCCATCGTCATTAGGTGGCCCTAAACGTTACAATTCACTATCATTTTTGCGTCGGATTCGAAAATCTAGACTCACAGGAGAAGGACCATGTGGTGCCCCAGGCAGCAACAGACCCTTGGAGACAAGTCGGCTGCAGGCCGATGTATTGAATCTCGACGCAATTTGAGTGTTCCATCGTCACTACAAGGCCCTGAACGTTACAATTAACTATCATTTTTGCGTCGGATTCGAAAATCTAGACTCACAGGAGAAGGACCATGTGGTGCCCGAGGCAGCAATAGACCCTTGGAGACAAGTCGGCTGGAGGCCGATGTATTGAATCTCGACGCAATCTGAGAGTTCCATTGTCATTAGGATGCCCTAAACGTTACAATTAACTATCATTTTTGCGTCGGAATCGATAATGTAGACATACAAGATAATGACCATAAGGTGCCCGACGCAGCAGCAGACCCTTGGAGACAAGTCGGCTGGAGGCCGATGTATGAATCTCGACGCAATTTGAGAGTTCCATCGTCATTAGGAGGCCCTGAACGTTACAATTAACAATCATTTTTGCGTCGGATTCGAAAATCTAGACTCACAGGAGAATGACCATAAGGTGCCCGAGGCAGCAACAGACCCTTGGAGGACAAGTCGGCTGGAGGCCGAATGTATTGAATCTCGACGCAATTTGAGTGTTCCATCGTCATTAAGAGGCCCTGAGCATTACATTTAACTATCAGTTTTGCGTCGGATTCGAAAATCTAGACTCACGCAATTTGAGAGTTCCATCGTCATTAGGAGGCCCTGAACGTTACAATTAACAATCATTTTTGCGTCGGATTCGAAAATCTAGACTCACAGGGAGAACGACCATAAGGTGCGCGAGGCAGCAATAGACCATTGGAGGCAAGTCGGCTGGAGGCCGATGTATATGAATCTCGACGCAATCTGAGAGTTCCATTGTCATTAGGATGGCCCTAAACGTTACAATTAACTATCATTTTTGCGTCGGAATCGATAATGTAGACATACAAGATAATGACCATAAGGTGCCCGACGCAGCAGCAGACCCTTGGAGACAAGTCGGCTGGAGGCCGATGTATTGAATCTCGACGCAAATTGAGAGTTCCATCGTCATTAGGAGGCCCTGAACGTTACAATTAACAATCATTTTTGCGTCGGATTCGAAAAATCTAGACTCACAGGAGAATGACCATAAGGTGCCCGAGGCAGCAACAGACCCTTGGAGACAAGTCGGCTGGAGGCCGATGTATTGAATCTCGACGCAATTTGAGTGTTCCATCGTCATTAAGAGGCCCTGAGCATTACATTTAACTATCAGTATTGCGTCGGATTCGAAAATCTAGACTCACAGGAGAAGGACAATGTGGTGCCCAAGGCAGCAATAGACCCTTGGAGACAAATCGGCTGGAGGCCGATGTATTGAATCTCGACGCAATTTGAGTGTTCCATCGTCATTAGGAGGCCCTAAACGTTACAATTCACTATCATTTTCGCGTCGGGTTCGAAAACATAGACTCACAGGAGAAGGACCATGTGGTGCCCGAGGCACAATTGACCCTTGGAGACAAGTCGGCTGCAGGCCGATGTATTGAATCTTCGACTCAATTTGAGTGTTCCATCGTCATTACAATGCCTGAACGTTACAATTAACAATCATTTTTGCGTCGGATTCGAAAATCTAGACTCACAGGAGAACGACCATAAGGTGCGCGAGGCAGCAATAGACCCTTGGAGACAAGTCGGCTGGAGGCCGATGTATTGAATCTCGACGCAATCTGAGAGTTCCATTGACATTAGGAGGCCCTAAACGTTACAATTAACTATCATTTTTGCGTCGGATTCGATAATCTAGACTTACAAGAGAACGACCATAAGGTGCCAGAGGCAGCAATAGACCCTTGGAGACAAGTCGGCTGGAGGACGATGTATTGAATCTCGACGCAATTTGAGAGTTCCATCGTCATTAGGAGGCCCTAAACGTTACAATTAACTATCATTTTTGCGTCGGATTCGATAATCTAGACTTACAAGAGAAAGACCATAAGGTGCCAGAGGCAGCAATAGACCCTTGGAGACAAGTCGGCTGGAGGCCGATGTATTGAATCTCGACGCAATTTGAGTGTTCCATCGGCATTAGGAGGCCCTGAACGTTACAATTAACTATCATTTTTGCGACGTATTCGTAAATCTAGACTCACAGGAGAACGACCATAAGGTGCCCGAGGAAGCAACAGACCCTTGGAGACAAGTCGGCTGGAGGCCGATGTATTGAATCTCGACGCAATTTGAGTGTTCCATCGTCTTTAGGAGGCCCTAAACGTTACAATTCACTATCATTTTTGCGTCGGATTCGAAAATCTAGACTCACAGGAGAAGGACCATGTGGTGCCCCAGGCAGCAACAGACCCTTGGAGACAAGTCGGCTGCAGGCCGATGTATTGAATCTCGACACAATTTGAGTGTTCCATCGTCATTAAGAGTCCCTGAGCATTACATTTAACTATCAGTTTTGCGTCGGATTCGAAAATCTAGACTCACAGGAGAAGGACAATGTGGTGCCCGAGGCAGCAATAGACCCTTGGAGACAAATCGGCTGGAGGCCGATGTATTGAATCTTGACGCAATTTGAGTGTTCCATCGTCATTAGGAGGCCATAAACGTTACAATTCACTATCATTTTTGCGTCGGGTTCGAAAATATAGACTCACAGGAGAAGGACCATGTGGTGCCCGAGGCACAATAGACCCTTGGAGACAAGTCGGCTGCAGGCCGATGTAATGAATCTCGACTCAATTTGAGTGTTCCATCGTCATTACAAGGCCCTGAACGTTACAATTAACTATCATTTTTGCGTCGGATTCGAAAATCTAGACTCACAGGAGAACGACCATAAGGTGCCCGAGGCAGCAATAGACACTTGGAGACAAGTCGGCTGGAGGCCGATGTATTGAATCTCGACGCAATTTGAGTGTTCCATCGGCATTAGGAGCCCCTGAACGTTACAATTAACTATCATTTTTGCGTCGTATTCGTAAATCTAGACTCACAGGAGAACGACCATAAGGTGCCCGAGGCAGCTACAGACCCTTGGAGACAAGTCGGCTGGAGGCCGATGTATTGAATCTCGATGCAATTTGAGTGTTCCATCGTCATTAGGAGGCCCTAAACGTTACAATTCACTATCATTTTTGCGTCGGATTCGAAAATCTAGACTCACAGGAGAACGACCATAAGGTGCCCGAGGCAGCAATAGACCCTTGGAGACAAATCGGCTGGAGGCCGATGTATTGAATCTCGACGCAATTTGAGTGTTCCATCGTCATTAGGAGGCCCTAAACGTTACAATTCACTATCATTTTTGCGTCGGATTCGTAAATCTAGACTCACCGGAGACGGACCATGTGGTGCCCGAGGCAGCGATATCCCCTTGGAGACAAGTCGGCAGGAGGCCGATGTATTGAATCTCGACGCAATTTGAGAGTTCCATCGTCATTAGGAGGCCCTGAACGTTACAATTAACAATCTTTTTTGCGTCGGATTCGAAAATCTAGACTCACGGGAGAACGACCATTAGGTGCCCGGGGCAGCAATAGACCATTGCAGACAAGTCGGCTGGAGGCCGATGTATTGAATCTCGACGCAATCTGAGAGTTCCATCGTCATTAGGAGGCCCTAAACGTTACAATTAACTATCCTTTTTGCTTCGGATTCGTTAATCTAGACATACAAGAGAATGACCATAAGGTGCCCGAGGCAGCAACAGACCCTTGGAGACAAGTCGGCTGGAGGCCGATGTATTGGATCTCGACGCAATTTGAGTGTTCCATCGGCATTAGGAGGTCCTGAACGTTACAATTAACTATCATTTTTGCGTCGGATTCGAAAATCTAGACTCACAGGAGAACAACCATAAGGTGCACGAGGCAGCAACAGACCCTTGGAGACAAGTCGGCTGGAGGCCGATGTATTGAATCTCGACGCAATTTGAGTGTTCCATCGTCATTAGGAGGCCCTAAACGTTACAATTCACTATCATTTTTGCGTCGGATTCGAAATTCTAGACTCACATGAAATGGAGCATGTGGTGCCCGAGGCTGCAATAGACCCTTGGAGACAAGTCGGCTGCAGGCCGATGTATTGAATCTCGACGCAATTTGAGTGTTCCATCGTCACTACAAGGCCCTGAACGTTACAATTAACTATCATTTTTGCGTCGGATTCGAAAATCTAGACTCGCAGGAGAACGACCATAAGGTGCCCGAGGCAGCAATAGACCCTTGGAGACAAGTCGGCTGGAGGCCGATGTATTGAATCTCGACTCAATCTGAGAGTTCCATTGACATTTGGAGACAAATCTCGACGCAATTTGAGTGTTCCATCGTCATTAGGAGGCCCTAAACGTTACAATTCACTATCATCTTAGCGTCGGATTCGATAATCTAGACTTACAAGAGAACGACCGTAAGGTGCCAGAGGCAGCAACAGACCCTTGGAGACTAGTCGGCTGGAGGCTGATGTATTGAATCTCGACGCAATTTGAGTGTTCCGTCGGCATTAGAGGCCATTAACGTTACAATTAACTATTATTTTAGCGTCGGATTCGAAAATCTAGACTTACAAGAGAACGACCATAAGGTGCCCGAGGCAGCAATAGACCCTTGGAGACAAGTCGGCTGGAGGACGATGTATTGAATCTCGACGCAATTTGAGAGTTCCATCGTCATTAGGAGGCCGTGAACGTTACAATTAACTATCATTTTTGCGTCGGATTCGAAAATCTAGACTCACAGGAGAACTACCATAAGGTGCCCGAGGCAGCAATAGACCTTGGAGACAAGTCGGCTGGAGGCCGATGTATTGAATCTCGACGCAATTTGAGTGTTCCATCGGCATTAGGAGGCCCTGAACGTTACAATTAACTATCATTTTGCGTCGTATTCGTAAATCTAGACTCACAGGAGAACAACCATAAGGTGCCCGAGGCAGCAACAGACCCTTGGAGACAAGTCGGCTGGAGGCCGATGTATTGAATCTCGATGCAATTTGAGTGTTCCATCGTCATTAGGAGGCCCTAAACGTTACAATTCACTATCATTTTTGCGTCGGATTCGAAAATCTAGACTCACAGGAGAACGACCATAAGGTGCCCGAGGCAGCAATAGACCCTTGGAGACAAATCGGCTGGAGGCCGATGTATTGAATCTCGACGCAATTTGAGTGTTCCATCGTCATTAGGAGGCCCTAAACGTTACAATTCACTATCATTTTAGCGTCGGATTCGTAAATCTAGACTCACCGGAGACGGACCATGTGGTGCCCGAGGCAGCGATATCCCCTTGGAGACAAGTCGGCAGGAGGCCGATGTATTGAATCTCGACGCAATTTGAGAGTTCCATCGTCATTAGGAGGCCCTGAACGTTACAATTAACAATCTTTTTTGCGTCGGATTCGAAAATCTAGACTCACGGGAGAACGACCATTAGGTGCCCGGGGCAGCAATAGACCATTGCAGACAAGTCGGCTGGAGGCCGATGTATTGAATCTCGACGCAATCTGAGAGTTCCATCGTCATTAGGAGGCCCTAAACGTTACAATTAACTATCCTTTTTGCTTCGGATTCGATAATCTAGACATACAAGAGAATGACCATAAGGTGCCCGAGGCAGCAACAGACCATTGGAGACAAGTCGGCTGGAGGCCGATGTATTGGATCTCGACGCAATTTGAGTGTTCCATCGGCATTAGGAGGTCCTGAACGTTACAATTAACTATCATTTTTGCGTCGGATTCGAAAATCTAGACTCACAGGAGAACGACCATAAGGTGCACGAGGCAGCAACAGACCCTTGGAGACAAGTCGGCTGGAGGCCGATGTATTGAATCTCGACGCAATTTGAGTGTTCCATCGTCATTAGGAGGCCCTAAACGTTACAATTCACTATCATTTTTGCGTCGGATTCGAAATTCTAGACTCACAGGAAAAGGAGCATGTGGTGCCCGAGGCTGCAATAGACCCTTGGAGACAAGTCGGCTGCAGGCCGATGTATTGAATCTCGACGCAATTTGAGTGTTCCATCGTCACTACAAGGCCCTGAACGTTACAATTAACTATCATTTTTGCGTCGGATTCGAAAATCTAGACTCGCAGGAGAACGACCATAAGGTGCCCGAGGCAGCAATAGACCCCTGGAGACAAGTCGGCTGGAGGCCGATGTATTGAATCTCGACTCAATCTGAGAGTTCCATTGTCATTTGGAGACAAATCTCGACGCAATTTGAGTGTTCCATCGTCATTAGGAGGCCCTAAACGTTACAATTCACTATCATCTTAGCGTCGGATTCGATAATCTAGACTTACAAGAGAACGACCATAAGGTGCCAGAGGCAGCAACAGACCCTTGGAGACTAGTCGGCTGGAGGCTGATGTATTGAATCTCGACGCAATTTGAGTGTTCCGTCGGCATTAGGAGGCCATTAACGTTACAATTAACTATCATTTTAGCGTCGGATTCGAAAATCTAGACTTACAAGAGAACGACCATAAGGTGCCCGAGGCAGCAATAGACCCTTGGAGACAAGTCGGCTGGAGGACGATGTATTGAATCTCGACGCAATTTGAGAGTTCCATCGTCATTAGGAGGCCCTGAACGTTACAATTAACTATCATTTTTGCGTCGGATTCGAAAATCTAGACTCACAGGAGAACTACCATATGGTGCCCGAGGCAGCAATAGACCCTTGGAGACAAGTCGGCTGGAGGCCGATGTATTGAATCTCGACGCAATTTGAGTGTTCCATCGGCATTAGGAGGCCCTGAACGTTACAATTAACTATCATTTTTGCGTCGTATTCGTAAATCTAGACTCACAGGAGAACGACCATAAGGTGCCCGAGGCAGCAACAGACCCTTGGAGACAAGTCGGCTGGAGGCCGATGTATTGAATCTCGATGCAATTTGAGTGTTCCATCGTCATTAGGAGGCCCTAAACGTTACAATTCACTATCATTTTTGCGTCGGATTCGAAAATCTAGACTCACAGGAGAACGACCATAAGGTGCCCGAGGCAGCAATAGACCCTTGGAGACAAATCGGCTGGAGGCCGATGTATTGAATCTCGACGCAATTTGAGTGTTCCATCGTCATTAGGAGGCCCTAAACGTTACAATTCACTATCATTTTTGCGTCGGATTCGTAAATCTAGACTCACCGGAGACGGACCATGTGGTGCCCGAGGCAGCGATATCCCCTTGGAGACAAGTCGGCAGGAGGCCGATGTATTGAATCTCGACGCAATTTGAGAGTTCCATCGTCATTAGGAGGCCCTGAACGTTACAATTAACAATCTTTTTTGCGTCGGATTCGAAAATCTAGACTCACGGGAGAACGACCATTAGGTGCCCGGGGCAGCAATAGACCATTGCAGACAAGTCGGCTGGAGGCCGATGTATTGAATCTCGACGCAATCTGAGAGTTCCATCGTCATTAGGAGGCCCTAAACGTTACAATTAACTATCCTTTTTGCTTCGGATTCGATTATCTAGACATACAAGAGAATGACCATAAGGTGGCCGAGGCAGCAACAGACCCTTGGAGACAAGTCGGCTGGAGGCCGATGTATTGGATCTCGACGCAATTTGAGTGTTCCATCGGCATTAGGAGGTCCTGAACGTTACAATTAACTATCATTTTTGCGTCGGATTCGAAAATCTAGACTCACAGGAGAACGACCATAAGGTGCACGAGGCAGCAACAGACCCTTGGAGACAAGTCGGCTGGAGGCCGATGTATTGAATCTCGACGCAATTTGAGTGTTCCATCGTCATTAGGAGGCCCTAAACGTTACAATTCACTATCATTTTTGCGTCGGATTCGAAATTCTAGACTCACAGGAGAAGGAGCATGTGGTGCCCGAGGCTGCAATAGACCCTTGGAGACAAGTCGGCTGCAGGCCGATGTATTGAATCTCGACGCAATTTGAGTGTTCCATCGTCACTACAAGGCCCTGAACGTTACAATTAACTATCATTTTTGCGTCGGATTCGAAAATCTAGACTCGCAGGAGAACGACCATAAGGTGCCCGAGGCAGCAATAGACCCTTGGAGACAAGTCGGCTGGAGGCCGATGTATTGAATCTCGACGCAATCTGAGAGTTCCATTGTCATTTGGAGACAAATCTCGACGCAATTTGAGTGTTCCATCGTCATTAGGAGGCCCTAAACGTTACAATTCACTATCATTTTAGCGTCGGATTCGATAATCTAGACTTACAAGAGAACGACCATAAGGTGCCAGAGGCAGCAACAGACCCTTGGAGACTAGTCGGCTGGAGGCTGATGTATTGAATCTCGACGCAATTTGAGTGTTCCGTCGGCATTAGGAGGCCTTTAACGTTACAATTAACTATCATTTTAGCGTCGGATTCGAAAATCTAGACTTACAAGAGAACGACCATAAGGTGCCCGAGGCAGCAATAGACCCTTGGAGACAAGTCGGCTGGAGGACGATGTATTGAATCTCGACGCAATTTGAGAGTTCCATCGTCATTAGGAGACCCTGAACGTTACAATTAACTATCATTTTTGCGTCGGATTCGAAAATCTAGACTCACAGGAGAACTACCATAAGGTGCCCGAGGCAGCAATAGACCCTTGGAGACAAGTCGGCTGGAGGCCGATGTATTGAATCTCGACGCAATTTGAGTGTTCCATCGGCATTAGGAGGCCCTGAACGTTACAATTAACTATCATTTTTGCGTCGTATTCGTAAATCTAGACTCACAGGAGAACGACCATAAGGTGCCCGAGACAGCAACAGACCCTTGGAGACAAGTCGGCTGGAGGCCGATGTATTGAATCTCGACGCAATTTGAGTGTTCCATCGTCATTAGGAGGCCCTAAACGTTACAATTCACTATCATTTTTGCGTCGGATTCGAAAATCTAGACTCACAGGAGAAGGACCATGTGGTGCCCCAGGCAGCAACAGACCCTTGGAGACAAGTCGGCTGCAGGCCGATGTATTGAATCTCGACACAACTTGAGTGTTCCATCGTCATTAAGAGTCCCTGAGCATTACATTTAACTATCAGTTTTGCGTCGGATTCGAAAATCTAGACTCACAGGAGAAGGACAATGTGGTGCCCGAGGCAGCAATAGACCCTTGGAGACAAATCGGCTGGAGGCCGATGTATTGAATCTCGACGCAATTTGAGTGTTCCATCATCATTAGGAGGCCCTAAACGTTACAATTCACTATCATTTTTGCGTCGGGTTCGAAAATATAGACTCACAGGAGAAGGACCATGTGGTGCACGAGGCACAATAGACCCTTGGAGACAAGTCGGCTGCAGGCCGATGTATTGAATCTCGACTCAATTTGAGTGTTCCATCGTCATTACAAGGCCCTGAACGTTATAATTAACTATCATTTTTGCGTCGGATTCGAAAATCTAGACTCACAGGAGAACGACCATAAGGTGCCCGAGGCAGCAATAGACCCTTGGAGACAAGTCGGCTGGAGGCCGATGTATTGAATCTCGACGCAATTTGAGTGTTTCATCGGCATTAGGAGGCCCTGAACGTTACAATTAACTATCATTGTTGCGTCGGATTCGAAAATCTAGACTCACCGGAGACGGACCATGTGGTGCCCGAGGCAGCAATATCCCCTTGGAGACAAGTCGGCAGGAGGCCGATGTATTGAATCTCGACGCAATTTGAGAGTTCCATCGTCATTAGGAGGCCCTGAACGTTACAATTAACAATCATTTTTGCGTCGGATTCGAAAATCTAGACTCACGGGAGAACGACCATAAGGTGCCCGGGGCAGCAATAGACCATTGCAGACAAGTCGGCTGGAGGCCGATGTATTGAATCTCGACGCAATCTGAGAGTTCCATCGTCATTAGGAGGCCCTAAACGTTACAATTAACTATCCTTTTTGCTTCGCATTCGATAATCTAGACATACAAGAGAATGACCATAAGGTGCCCGAGGCAGCAAAAGACCCTTGGAGACAAGTCGGCTGGAGGCCGATGTATTGGATCTCGACGCAATTTGAGTGTTCCATCGGCATTAGGAGGTCCTGAACGTTACAATTAACTATCATTTTTGCGTCGGATTCGAAAATCTAGACTCACAGGAGAACGACCATAAGGTGCCCGAGGCAGCAACAGACCCTTGGTGACAAGTCGGCTGGAGGCCGATGTATTGAATCTCGACGCAATTTGAGTGTTCCATCGACATTACTAGGCCCTAAACGTTACAATTCACTATCATTTTTGCGTCGGATTCGAAATTCTAGACTCACAGGAGAAGGACCATGTGGTGCCCGAGGCTGCAATAGACCCTTGGAGACAAGTCGGCTGCAGGCCGATGTATTGAATCTCGACGCAATTTGAGTGTTCCATCGTCACTACAAGGCCCTGAACGTTACAATTAACTATCATTTTTGCGTCGGATTCGAAAATCTAGACTCGCAGGAGAACGACCATAAGGTGCCCGAGGCAGCAATAGACCCTTGGAGACAAGTCGGCTGGAGGCCGATGTATTGAATCTCGACGCAATCTGAGAGTTCCATTGTCATTAGGATGCCCTAAACGTTACAATTAACTATCATTTTTGCGTCGGAATCGATAACGTAGACAACAAGAGAATGACCATAAGGTGCCCGACGCAGCAGCAGACCCTTGGAGACAAGTCGGCTGGAGGCCGATGTATTGAATCTCGACGCAATTTGAGAGTTCCATCGTCATTAGGAGGCCCTGAACGTTACAATTAACAATCATTTTTGCGTCGGATTCGAAAATCTAGACTCACAGGAGAATGACCATAAGGTGCCCGAGGCAGCAATAGACCCTTGGAGACAAGTCGGCTGGAGGACGATGTATTGAATCTCGACGCAATTTGAGAGTTCCATCGGCATTAGGAGGCCCTGAACGTTTCAATTAACTACCATTTTTGCGTCGGATTCGAAAATCTAGACTTACAAGAGAACGACCATAAGGTGCCCGAGGCAGCAACAGACCCTTGGAGACAAGTCGGCTGGAGGCCGATGTATTGGATCTCGACGCAATTTGAGTGTTCCATCGGCATTAGGAGGTCCTGAACGTTACAATTAACTATCATTTTTGCGTCGGATTCGAAAATCTAGACTCACAGGAGAACGACCATAAGGTGCCCGAGGCAGCAACAGACCCTTGGAGACAAGTCGGCTGGAGGCCGATGTATTGAATCTCGACGCAATTTGAGTGTTCCATCGTCATTAGGAGGCCCTAAACGTTACAATTCACTATCATTTTTGCGTCGGATTCGAAATTCTAGACTCACAGGAGAAGGAGCATGTGGTGCCCGAAGCTGCAATAGACCCTTGGAGACAAGTCGGCTGCAGGCCGATGTATTGAATCTCGACGCAATTTGGGTGTTCCATTGTCACTACAAGGCCCTTAACGTTACAATTAACTATCATTTTTGCGTCGGATTCGAAAATCTAGACTCGCAGGAGAACGACCATAAGGTGCCCGAGGCAGCAATAGACCCTTGGAGACAAGTCGGCTGGAGGCCGATGTATTGAATCTCGACGCAATCTGAGAGTTCCATTGTCATTAGGATGCCCTAAACGTTACAATTAACTATCATTTTTGCGTCGGAATCGATAATGTAGACATACAAGAGAATGACCATAAGGTGCTCGACGCAGCAGCAGACCCTTGGAGACAAGTCGGCTGGAGGCCGATGTATTGAATCTCGACGCAATTTGAGAGTTCCATCGTCATTAGGAGGCCCTGAACGTTACAATTAACAATCATTTTTGCGTCGGATTCGAAAATCTAGACTCACAGGAGAATGACCATAAGGTGCCCGAGGCAGCAATAGACCCTTGGAGACAAGTCGGCTGGAGGACGATGTATTGAATCTCGACGCAATTTGAGTGTTCCATCGGCATTAAGAGGCCCTGAGCATTACATTTTACTATCAGTTTTGCGTCGGATTCGAAAATCTAGACTCACAGGAGAAGGACAATGTGGTGCCCAAGGCAGCAATAGACCCTTGGAGACAAATCGGCTGGAGGCCGATGTATTGAATCTCGACGCAATTTGAGTGTTCCATCGTCATTAGGAGGCCCTAAACGTTACAATTCACTATCATTTTCGCGTCGGGTTCGAAAACATAGACTCACAGGAGAAGGACCATGTGGTGCCCGAGGCACAATAGACCCTTGGAGACAAGTCGGCTGCAGGCCGATGTATTGAATCTCGACTCAATTTGAGTGTTCCATCGTCATTACAAGGCCCTGAACGTTACAATTAACTATCATTTTTGCGTCGGATTCGAAAATCTAGACTCACAGGAGAACGACCATAAGGTGCCCGAGGCAGCAATAGACCCTTGGAGACAAGTCGGCTGGAGGCCGATGTATTGAATCTCGACGCAATTTGAGTGTTCCGTCGGCATTAGGAGGCCATTAACGTTACAATTAACTATCATTTTTGCGTCGGATTCGAAAATCTAGACTTACAAGAGAACGACCATAAGGTTCCCGAGGCAGCAATAGACCCTTGGAGACAAGTCGGCTGGAGGACGATGTATTGAATCTCGACGCAATTTGAGAGTTCCATCGTCATTAGGAGGCCCTGAACGTTACAATTAACTATCATTTTTGCGTCGGATTCGAAAATCTAGACTCACAGGAGAACTACCATAAGGTGCCCGAGGCAGCAATAGACCCTTGGAGACAAGTCGGCTGGAGGCCGATGTATTGAATCTCGACGCAATTTGAGTGTTCCATCGGCATTAGGAGGCCCTGAACGTTACAATTAACTATCATTTTTGCGTCGTATTCGTAAATCTAGACTCACAGGAGAACGACCATAAGGTGCCCGAGGCAGCAACAGACCCTTGGAGACAAGTCGGCTGGAGGCCGATGTATTGAATCTCGACGCAATTTGAGTGTTCCATCGTCATTAGGAGGCCCTAAACGTTACAATTCACTATCATTTTTGCGTCGGATTCGAAAATCTAGACTTACAGGAGAAGGACCATGTGGTGCCCCAGGCAGCAACAGACCCTTGGAGACAAGTCGGCTGCAGGCCGATGTATTGAATCTCGACACAATTTGAGTGTTCCATCGTCATTAAGAGTCCCTGAGCATTACATTTAACTATCAGTTTTGCGTCGGGTTCGAAAATATAGACTCACAGGAGAAGGACCATGTGGTGCCCGAGGAACAATAGACCCTTGGAGACAAGTCGGCTGCAGGCCGATGTATTGAATCTCGACTCAATTTGAGTGTTCCATCGTCATTACAAGGCCCTGAACGTTACAATTAACTATCATTTTTGCGTCGGATTCGAAAATCTAGACTCACAGGAGAACGACCATAAGGTGCCCGAGGCAGCAATAGACCCTTGGAGACAAGTCGGCTGGAGGCCGATGTTTGAATCTCGACGCAATTTGAGTGTTCCATCGTCATTAGGAGGCCCTAAACGTTACAATTCACTATCATTTTTGCGTCGGGTTCGAAAATATAGACTCACAGGAGAAGGACCATGTGGTGCCCGAGGCACAATAGACCCTTGGAGACAAGTCGGCTGGAGGCCGATGTATTGAATCTCGACTCAATTTGAGTGTTCCATCGTCATTACAAGGCCCTGAACGTTACAATTAACTATCATTTTTGCGTCGGATTCGAAAATCTAGACTCACAGGAGAACGATCATAAGGTGCCCGAGGCAGCAATAGACCCTTGGAGACAAGTCGGCTGGAGGCCGATGTATTGAATCTCGACGCAATTTGAGTGTTTCATCGGCATTAGGACGCCCTGAACGTTACAATTAACTATCATTTTTGCGTCGGATTGGAAAATCTAGACTCACCGGATACGGACCATGTGGTGCCCGAGGCAGCGATATCCCCTTGGAGACAAGTCGGCTGCAGGCCGATGTATTGAATCTCGACGCAATTTGAGTGTTCCATCGTCACTACAAGGCCCTGAACGTTACAATTAACTATCATTTTTGCGTCGGATTCGAAAATCTAGACTTACAAGAGAACGACCATAAGGTGCCCGAGGCAGCAGTAGACCCTTGGAGACAAGTCGGCTGGAGGACGATGTAATGAATCTCGACGCAATTTGAGAGTTCCATCGTCATTAGGAGGCCCTGAACGTTACAATTAACTATCATTTTTGCGTCGGAATCGAAAATCTAGACTCACAGGAGAACTACCATAAGGTGCCCGAGGCAGCAATAGACCCTTGGAGACAAGTCGGCTGGAGGCCGATGTATTGAATCTCGACGCAATTTGAGTGTTCCATCGGCATTAGGAGGCCCTGAACGTTACAATTAACTATCATTTTTGCGTCGTATTCGTAAATCTAGACTCACAGGAGAACGACCATAAGGTGCCCGAGGCAGCAACAGACCCTTGGAGACAAGTAGGCTGGAGGCCGATGTATTGAATCTCGACGCAATTTGAGTGTTCCATCGTCATTAGGAGGCCCTGAACGTTACAATTCACTATCATTTTTGCGTCGGATTCGAAAATCTAGACTCACAGGAGAAGGACCATGTGGTGCCCCAGGCAGCAACAGACCCTTGGAGACAAGTCGGCTGCAGGCCGATGTATTGAATCTCGACACAATTTGAGTGTTCCATCGTCATTAAGAGTCCCTGAGCATTACATTTAACTATCAGTTTTGCGTCGGGTTCGAAAATATAGACTCACAGGAGAAGGACCATGTGGTGCCCGAGGAACAATAGACCCTTGGAGACAAGTCGGCTGCAGGCCGATGTATTGAATCTCGACTTAATTTGAGTGTTCCATCGTCATTACAAGGCCCTGAACGTTACAATTAACTATCATTTTTGCGTCGGATTCGAAAATCTAGACTCACAGGAGAACGACCATAAGGTGCCCGAGGCAGCAATAGACCCTTGGAGACAATTCGGCTGGAGGCCGATGTATTGAATCTCGACGCAATTTGAGTGTTCCATCGTCATTAGGAGGCCCTAAACGTTACAATTCACTATCATTTTTGCGTCGGGTTCGAAAATATAGACTCACAGGAGAAGGACCATGTGGTGCCCGAGGCACAATAGACCCTTGGAGACAAGTCGGCTGGAGGCCGATGTATTGAATCTCGACTCAATTTGAGTGTTCCATCGTCATTACAAGGCCCTGAACGTTACAATTAACTATCATTTTTGCGTCGGATTCGAAAATCTAGACTCACAGGAGAACGACCATAAGGTGCCCGAGGCAGCAATAGACCCTTGGAGACAAGTCGGCTGGAGGCCGATGTATTGAATCTCGACGCAATTTGAGTGTTTCATCGGCATTAGGAGGCCCTGAACGTTACAATTAACTATCATTTTTGCGTCGGATTCGAAAATCTAGACTCACCGGAGAACGACCATAAGGTGCGCGAGGCAGCAATAGACCCTTGGAGACAAGTCGGCTGGAGGCCGATGTATTGAATCTCGACGCAATCTGAGAGTTCCATTGTCATTAGGAGGCCCTAAACATTACAATTAACTTTCATTTTTGCGTCGGAATCGATAATCTAGACATACATGAGAATGACCATAAGGTGCCCGACGCAGCAACAGACCCTTGGAGACAAGTCGGCTGGAGGCCGATGTATTGGATCGCGACGCAATTTGAGTGTTCCATCGGCATTAGGAGGCCCTGAACGTTACAATTAACTATCATTTTTGCGTCGGATTCGAAAATCTAGACTCACAGGAGAATGACCATAAGGTGCCCGAGGCAGCAATAGACCCTTGGAGACAAGTCGGCTGGAGGACGATGTATTGAATCTCGACGCAATTTGAGAGTTCCATCGGCATTAGGAGGCCCTGAACGTTTCAATTAACTATCATTTTTGCGTCGGATTCGAAAATCTAGACTTACAAGAGAACGACCATAAGGTGCCCGAGGCAGCAACAGACCCTTGGAGACAAGTCGGCTGGAGGCCGATGTATTGAATCTCGACGCAATTTGAGTGTTCCATCGGCATTAAGAGGCCCTGAGCATTACATTTAACTATCAGTTTTGCGTCGGATTCGAAAATCTAGACTCACAGGAGAAGGACAATGTGGTGCCCAAGGTAGCAATAGACCCTTGGAGACAAATCGGCTGGAGGCCGATGTATTGAATCTCGACGCAATTTGAGTGTTCCATCGTCATTAGGAGGCCCTAAACGTTACAATTCACTATCATTTTCGCGTCGGGTTCGAAAACATAGACTCACAGGAGAAGGACCATGTGGTGCCCGAGGCACAATAGACCCTTGGAGACAAGTCGGCTGCAGGCCGATGTATTGAATCTCGACTCAATTTGAGTGTTCCATCGTCATTACAAGGCCCTGAACGTTACAATTAACTATCATTTTTGCGTCGGATTCGAAAATCTAGACTCACGGGAGAACGACCATAAGGTGCCCGAGGCAGCAATAGACCCTTGGAGACAAGTCGGCTGGAGGCCGATGTATTGAATCTCGACGCAATTTGAGTGTTTCATCGGCATTAGGAGGCCCTGAACGTTACAATTAACTATCATTTTTGCGTCGGATTCGAAAATCTAGACTCACGGGAGAACGACCATAAGGTGCCCGAGGCAGCAATAGACCCTTGGAGACAAGTCGGCTGGAGGCCGATGTATTGAATCTCGACGCAATTTGAGAGTTCCATCGTCATTAGGAGGCCCTGAACGTTACAATTAACAATCATTTTTGCGTCGGATTCGAAAATCTAGACTCACAGGAGAACGACCATAAGGTGCGCGAGGCAGCAATAGACCCTTAGAGACAAGTCGGCTGGAGGCCGATGTATTGAATCTCGACGCAATCTGAGAGTTCCATTGTCATTAGGAGGCCCTAAACGTTACAATTAACTATCATTTTTGCGTCGGATTCGATAATCTAGACTTACAAGAGAACGACCATAAGGTGCCAGAGGCAGCAACAGACCCTTGGAGACTAGTCGGCTGGAGGCTGATGTATTGAATCTCGACGCAATTTGAGTGTTCCGTCGGCATTAGGAGGCCATTAACGTTACAATTAACTATCATTTTTGCGTCGGATTCGAAAATCTAGACTTACAAGAGAACGACCATAAGGTGCCCGAGGCAGCAATAGACCCTTGGAGACAAGTCGGCTGGAGGACGATGTATTGAATCTCGACGCAATTTGAGAGTTCCATCGTCATTAGGAGGCCCTGAACGTTACAATTAACTATCATTTTTGCGTCGGATTCGAAAATCTAGACTCACAGGAGAACTACCATAAGGTGCCCGAGGCAGCAATAGACCCTTGGAGACAAGTCGGCTGGAGGCGGATGTATTGAATCTCGACGCAATTTGAGTGTTCCATCGGCATTAGGAGGCCCTGAACGTTACAATTAACTATCATTTTTGCGTCGTATTCGTAAATCTAGACTCACAGGAGAACGACCATAAGGTGCCCGAGGCAGCAACAGACCCTTGGAGACAAGTCGGCTGGAGGCCGATGTATTGAATCTCGACGCAATTTGAGTGTTCTATCGTCATTAGGAGGCCCTAAACGTTACAATTCACTATCATTTTTGCGTCGGATTCGAAAATCTAGACTCACAGGAGAAGGACCATGTGGTGCCCCAGGCAGCAACAGACCCTTGGAGACAAGTCGGCTGTAGGCCGATGTATTGAATCTCGACACAATTTGAGTATTCCACCGTCATTAAGAGTCCCTGAGCATTACATTTAACTATCAGTTTTGCGTCGGGTTCGAAAATATAGACTCACAGGAGAAGGACCATGTGGTGCCCGAGGAACAATAGACCCTTGGAGACAAGTCGGCTGCAGGCCGATGTATTGAATCTCGACTCAATTTGAGTGTTCCATCGTCATTACAAGGCCCTGAACGTTACAATTAACTATCATTTTTGCGTCGGATTCGAAAATCTAGACTCACAGGAGAACGACCATAAGGTGCCCGAGGCAGCAATAGACCCTTGGAGACAAGTCGGCTGGAGGCCGATGTATTGAATCTCGACGCAATTTGAGTGTTCCATCGTCATTAGGAGGCCCTAAACGTTACAATTCACTATCATTTTTGCGTCGGGTTCGAAAATATAGACTCACAGGAGAAGGACCATGTGGTGCCCGAGGCACAATAGACCCTTGGAGACAAGTCGGCTGGAGGCCGATGTATTGAATCTCGACGCAATTTGAGTGTTCCATCGGCATTAGGAGGCCCTGAACGTTACAATTAACTATCATTTTTGCGTCGTATTCGTAAATCTAGACTCACAGGAGAACGACCATAAGGTGCCCGAGGCAGCAACAGACCCTTGGAGACAAGTGGGCTGGAGGCCGATGTATTGAATCTCGACGCAATTTGAGTGTTCCATCGTCATTAGGAGGCCCTAAACGTTACAATTCACTATCATTTTTGCGTCGGATTCGAAAATCTAGACTTACAGGAGAAGGACCATGTGGTGCCCCAGGCAGCAACAGACCCTTGGAGACAAGTCGGCTGCAGGCCGATGTATTGAATCTCGACACAATTTGAGTGTTCCATCGTCATTAAGAGTCCCTGAGCATTACATTTAACTATCAGTTTTGCGTCGGGTTCGAAAATATAGACTCACAGGAGAAGGACCATGTGGTGCCCGAGGAACAATAGACCGTTGGAGACAAGTCGGCTGGAGGACGATGTATTGAATCTCGACTCAATTTGAGTGTTCCATCGTCATTACAAGGCCCTGAACGTTACAATTAACTATCATTTTTGCGTCGGATTCGAAAATCTAGACTCACAGGAGAACGACCATAAGGTGCCCGAGGCAGCAATAGACCCTTGGAGACAAGTCGGCTGGAGGCCGATGTATTGAATCTCGACGCAATTTGAGTTTTCCATCGTCATTAGGAGGCCCTAAACGTTACAATTCACTATCATTTTTGCGTCGGGTTCGAAAATATAGACTCACAGGAGAAGGACCATGTGGTGCCCGAGGCACAATAGACCCTTGGAGACAAGTCGGCTGGAGGCCGATGTATTGAATCTCGACTCAATTTGAGTGTTCCATCGTCATTACAAGGCCCTGAACGTTACAATTAACTATCATTTTTGCGTCGGATTCGAAAATCTAGACTCACAGGAGAACGATCATAAGGTGCCCGAGGCAGCAATAGACCCTTGGAGACAAGTCGGCTGGAGGCCGATGTATTGAATCTCGACGCAATTTGAGTGTTTCATCGGCATTAGGAGGCCCTGAACGTTACAATTAACTATCATTTTTGCGTCGGATTCGAAAATCTAGACTCACCGGAGACGGACCATGTGGTGCCCGAGGCAGCGATATCCCCTTGGAGACAAGTCGGCTGCAGGCCGATGTATTGAATCTCGACGCAATTTGAGTGTTCCATCGTCACTACAAGGCCCTGAACGTTACAATTAACTATCATTTTTGCGTCGGATTCGAAAATCTAGACTTACAAGAGAACGACCATAAGGTGCCCGAGGCAGCAGTAGACCCTTGGAGACAAGTCGGCTGGAGGACGATGTATTGAATCTCGACGCAATTTGAGAGTTCCATCGTCATTAGGAGGCCCTGAACGTTACAATTAACTATCATTTTTGCGTCGGATTCGAAAATCTAGACTCACAGGAGAACTACCATAAGGTGCCCGAGGCAGCAATAGACCCTTGGAGACAAGTCGGCTGGAGGCCGATGTATTGAATCTCGACGCAATTTGAGTGTTCCATCGGCATTAGGAGGCCCTGAACGTTACAATTAACTATCATTTTTGCGTCGTATTCGTAAATCTAGACTCACAGGAGAACGACCATAAGGTGCCCGAGGCAGCAACAGACCCTTGGAGACAAGTAGGCTGGAGGCCGATGTATTGAATCTCGACGCAATTTGAGTGTTTCATCGGCATTAGGAGGCCCTGAACGTTACAATTAACTATCATTTTTGCGTCGGATTCGAAAATCTAGACTCACCGGAGAACGACCATAAGGTGCAAGAGGCAGCAATAGACCCTTGGAGACAAGTCGGCTGGAGGCCGATGTATTGAATCTCGACGCAATCTGAGAGTTCCATTGTCATTAGGAGGCCCTAAACATTACAATTAACTTTCATTTTTGCGTCGGAATCGATAATCTAGACATACATGAGAATGACCATAAGGTGCCCGACGCAGCAACAGACCCTTGGAGACAAGTCGGCTGGAGGCCGATGTATTGGATCGCGACGCAATTTGAGTGTTCCATCGGCATTAGGAGGCCCTGAACGTTACAATTAACCATCATTTTTGCGTCGGATTCGAAAATCTAGACTCACAGGAGAATGACCATAAGGTGCCCGAGGCAGCAATAGACCCTTGGAGACAAGTCGGCTGGAGGACGATGTATTGAATCTCGACGCAATTTGAGAGTTCCATCGGCATTAGGAGGCCCTGAACGTTTCAATTAACTATCATTTTTGCGTCGGATTCGAAAATCTAGACTTACAAGAGAACGACCATAAGGTGCCCGAGGCAGCAACAGACCCTTGGAGACAAGTCGGCTGGAGGCCGATGTATTGAATCTCGACGCAATTTGAGTGTTCCATCGGCATTAAGAGGCCCTGAGCATTACATTTAACTATCAGTTTTGCGTCGGATTCGAAAATCTAGACTCACAGGAGAAGGACAATGTGGTGCCCAAGGTAGCAATAGACCCTTGGAGACAAATCGGCTGGAGGCCGATATATTGAATCTCGACGCAATTTGAGTGTTCCATCGTCATTAGGAGGCCCTAAACGTTACAATTCACTATCATTTTCGCGTCGGGTTCGAAAACATAGACTCACAGGAGAAGGACCATGTGGTGCCCGAGGCACAATAGACCCTTGGAGACAAGTCGGCTGCAGGCCGATGTATTGAATCTCGACTCAATTTGAGTGTTCCATCGTCATTACAAGGCCCTGAACGTTACAATTAACTATCATTTTTGCGTCGGATTCGAAAATCTAGACTCACAGGAGAACGACCATAAGGTGCCCGAGGCAGCAATAGACCCTTGGAGACAAGTCGGCTGGAGGCCGATGTATTGAATCTCGACGCAATTTGAGTGTTTCATCGGCATTAGGAGGCCCTGAACGTTACAATTAACTATCATTTTTGCGTCGGATTCGAAAATCTAGACTCACCGGAGACGGACCATGTGGTGCCCAAGGCAGCCATATCCCCTTGGAGACAAGTCGGCTGGAGGCCGATGTATTGAATCTCGACGCAATTTGAGAGTTCCATCGTCATTAGGAGGCCCTGAACGTTACAATTAACAATCATTTTTGCGTCGGATTCGAAAATCTAGACTCACAGGAGAACGACCATAAGGTGCGCGAGGCAGCAATAGACCCTTAGAGACAAGTCGGCTGGAGACCGATGTATTGAATCTCGACGCAATCTGAGAGTTCCATTGTCATTAGGAGGCCCTAAACGTTACAATTAACTATCATTTTTGCGTCGGATTCGATAATCTAGACTTACAAGAGAACGACCATAAGGTGCCAGAGGCAGCAACAGACCCTTGGAGACTAGTCGGCTGGAGGCTGATGTATTGAATCTCGACGCAATTTGAGTGTTCCGTCGGCATTAGGAGGCCATTAACGTTACAATTAACTATAATTTTTGCGTCGGATTCGAAAATCTAGACTTACAAGAGAACGACCATAAGGTGCCCGAGGCTGCAATAGACCCTTGGAGACAAGTCGGCTGGAGGACGATGTATTGAATCTCGACGCAATTTGAGAGTTCCATCGTCATTAGGAGGCCCTGAACGTTACAATTAACTATCATTTTTGCGTCGGATTCGAAAATCTAGACTCACAGGAGAACTACCATAAGGTGCCCGAGGCAGCAATAGACCCTTGGAGACAAGTCGGCTGGAGGCGGATGTATTGAATCTCGACGCAATTTGAGTGTTCCATCGGCATTAGGAGGCCCTGAACGTTACAATTAACTATCATTTTTGCGTCGTATTCGTAAATCTAGACTCACAGGAGAACGACCATGTGGTGCCCCAGGCAGCAACAGACCCTTGGAGACAAGTCGGCTGCAGGCCGATGTATTGAATCTCGACACAATTTGAGTGTTCCATCGTCATTAAGAGTCCCTGAGCATTACATTTAACTATCAGTTTTGCGTCGGGTTCGAAAATATAGACTCACAGGAGAAGGACCATGTGGTGCCCGAGGAACAATAGACCCTTGGAGACAAGTCGGCTGCAGGCCGATGTATTGAATCTCGACTCAATTTGAGTGTTCCATCCTCATTACAAGGCCCTGAACGTTACAATTAACTATCATTTTTGCGTCGGATTCGAAAATCTAGACTCACAGGAGAACGACCATAAGGTGCCCGAGGCAGCAATAGACCCTTGGAGACAAGTCGGCTGGAGGCCGATGTATTGAATCTCGACTCAATTTGAGTGTTCCATCGTCATTACAAGGCCCTGAACGTTACAATTAACTATCATTTTTGCGTCGGATTCGAAAATCTAGACTCACAGGAGAACGATCATAAGGTGCCCGAGGCAGCAATAGACCCTTGGAGACAAGTCGGCTGGAGGCCGATGTATTGAATCTCGACGCAATTTGAGTGTTTCATCGGCATTAGGAGGCCCTGAACGTTACAATTAACTATCATTTTTGCGTCGGATTCGAAAATCTAGACTCACCGGAGACGGACCATGTGGTGCCCGAGGCAGCGATATCCCCTTGGAGACAAGTCGGCTGCAGGCCGATGTATTGAATCTCGACGCAATTTGAGTGTTCCATCGTCACTACAAGGCCCTGAACGTTACAATTAACTATCATTTTTGCGTCGGATTCGAAAATCTAGACTTACAAGAGAACGACCATAAGGTGCCCGAGGCAGCAGTAGACCCTTGGAGACAAGTCGGCTGGAGGACGATGTATTGAATCTCGACGCAATTTGAGAGTTCCATCGTCATTAGGAGGCCCTGAACGTTACAATTAACTATCATTTTTGCGTCGGATTCGAAAATCTAGACTCACAGGAGAACTACCATAAGGTGCCCGAGGCAGCAATAGACCCTTGGAGACAAGTCGGCTGGAGGCCGATGTATTGAATCTCGACGCAATTTGAGTGTTCCATCGGCATTAGGAGGCCCTGAACGTTACAATTAACTATCATTTTTGCGTCGTATTCGTAAATCTAGACTCACAGGAGAACGACCATAAGGTGCCCGAGGCAGCAACAGACCCTTGGAGACAAGTAGGCTGGAGGCCGATGTATTGAATCTCGACGCAATTTGAGTGTTTCATCGGCATTAGGAGGCCCTGAACGTTACAATTAACTATCATTTTTGCGTCGGATTCGAAAATCTAGACTCACCGGAGAACGACCATAAGGTGCAAGAGGCAGCAATAGACCCTTGGAGACAAGTCGGCTGGAGGCCGATGTATTGAATCTCGACGCAATCTGAGAGTTCCATTGTCATTAGGAGGCCCTAAACATTACAATTAACTTTCATTTTTGCGTCGGAATCGATAATCTAGACATACATGAGAATGACCATAAGGTGCCCGACGCAGCAACAGACCCTTGGAGACAAGTCGGCTGGAGGCCGATGTATTGGATCGCGACGCAATTTGAGTGTTCCATCGGCATTAGGAGGCCCTGAACGTTACAATTAACCATCATTTTTGCGTCGGATTCGAAAATCTAGACTCACAGGAGAATGACCATAAGGTGCCCGAGGCAGCAATAGACCCTTGGAGACAAGTCGGCTGGAGGACGATGTATTGAATCTCGACGCAATTTGAGAGTTCCATCGGCATTAGGAGGCCCTGAACGTTTCAATTAACTATCATTTTTGCGTCGGATTCGAAAATCTAGACTTACAAGAGAACGACCATAAGGTGCCCGAGGCAGCAACAGACCCTTGGAGACAAGTCGGCTGGAGGCCGATGTATTGAATCTCGACGCAATTTGAGTGTTCCATCGGCATTAAGAGGCCCTGAGCATTACATTTAACTATCAGTTTTGCGTCGGATTCGAAAATCTAGACTCACAGGAGAAGGACAATGTGGTGCCCAAGGTAGCAATAGACCCTTGGAGACAAATCGGCTGGAGGCCGATATATTGAATCTCGACGCAATTTGAGTGTTCCATCGTCATTAGGAGGCCCTAAACGTTACAATTCACTATCATTTTCGCGTCGGGTTCGAAAACATAGACTCACAGGAGAAGGACCATGTGGTGCCCGAGGCACAATAGACCCTTGGAGACAAGTCGGCTGCAGGCCGATGTATTGAATCTCGACGCAATTTGAGTGTTTCATCGGCATTAGGAGGCCCTGAACGTTACAATTAACTATCATTTTTGCGTCGGATTCGAAAATCTAGACTCACCGGAGACGGACCATGTGGTGCCCAAGGCAGCCATATCCCCTTGGAGACAAGTCGGCTGGAGGCCGATGTATTGAATCTCGACGCAATTTGAGAGTTCCATCGTCATTAGGAGGCCCTGAACGTTACAATTAACAATCATTTTTTGCGTCGGATTCGATAAATCTAGACTCACAGGAGAACGACCATAAGGTGCGCGAGGCAGCAATAGACCCTTAGAGGACAAGTCGGCTGGAGACCGATGTATTGAATCTCGACGCAATCTGAGAGTTCCATTGTCATTAGGAGGCCCTAAACGTTACAATTAACTATCATTTTTGCGTCGGATTCGATAATCTAGACTTACAAGAGAACGACCATAAGGTGCCAGAGGCAGCAACAGACCCCTTGGAGACTAGTCGGCTGGAGGCTGATGTATTGAATCTCGACGCAATTTGAGTGTTCCGTCGGCATTAGGAGGCCATTAACGTTACAATTAACTATAATTTTTGCGTCGGATTCGAAAATCTAGACTTACAAGAGAACGACCATAAGGTGCCCGAGGCTGCAATAGACCCTTGGAGACAAGTCGGCTGGAGGACGATGTATTGAATCTCGACGCAATTTGAGAGTTCCATCGTCATTAGGAGGCCCTGAACGTTACAATTAACTATCATTTTTGCGTCGGATTCGAAAATCTAGACTCACAGGAGAACTACCATAAGGTGCCCGAGGCAGCAATAGACCCTTGGAGACAAGTCGGCTGGAGGCGGATGTATTGAATCTCGACGCAATTTTGAGTGTTCCATCGGCATTAGGAGGCCTCTGAACGTTACAATTAACTATCATTTTTGCGTCGTATTCGTAAATCTAGACTCACAGGAGAACGACCATGTGGTGCCCCAGGCAGCAACAGACCCTTGGAGACAAGTCGGCTGCAGGCCGATGTATTGAATCTCGACGCAATTTGAGTGTTCCATCGTCATTAAGAGTCCCTGAGCATTACATTTAACTATCAGTTTTGCGTCGGGTTCGAAAATATAGACTCACAGGAGAAGGACCATGTGGTGCCCGAGGAACAATAGACCCTTGGAGACAAGTCGGCTGCAGGCCGATGTATTGAATCTCGACTCAATTTGAGTGTTCCATCCTCATTACAAGGCCCTGAACGTTACAATTAACTATCATTTTTGCGTCGGATTCGAAAATCTAGACTCACAGGAGAACGACCATAAGGTGCCCGAGGCAGCAATAGACCCTTGGAGACAAGTCGGCTGGAGGCCGATGTATTGAATCTCGACGCAATTTGAGTGTTCCATCGTCATTAGGAGGCCCTAAACGTTACAATTCACTATCATTTTTGCGTCGGGTTCGAAAATATAGACTCACAGGAGAAGGACCATGTGGTGCCCGAGGCACAATAGACCCTTGGAGACAAGTCGGCTGGAGGCCGATGTATTGAATCTCGACTCAATTTGAGTGTTCCATCGTCATTACAAGGCCCTGAACGTTACAATTAACTATCATTTTTGCGTCGGATTCGAAAATCTAGACTCACAGGAGAACGATCATAAGGTGCCCGAGGCAGCAATAGACCCTTGGAGACAAGTCGGCTGGAGGCCGATGTATTGAATCTCGACGCAATTTGAGTGTTTCATCGGCATTAGGAGGCCCTGAACGTTACAATTAACTATCATTTTTGCGTCGGATTCGAAAATCTAGACTCACCGGAGACGGACCATGTGGTGCCCGAGGCAGCGATATCCCCTTGGAGACAAGTCGGCTGCAGGCCGATGTATTGAATCTCGACGCAATTTGAGTGTTCCATCGTCACTACAAGGCCCTGAACGTTACAATTAACTATCATTTTTGCGTCGGATTCGAAAATCTAGACTTACAAGAGAACGACCATAAGGTGCCCGAGGCAGCAATAGACCCTTGGAGACATTCGGCTGGAGGACGATGTATTGAATCTCGACGCAATTTGAGAGTTCCATCGACATTAGGAGGCCCTGAACGTTACAATTAACTATCATTTTTGCGTCGGATTCGAAAATCTAGACTCACAGGAGAACTACCATAAGGTGCCCGAGGCAGCAATAGACCCTTGGAGACAAGTCGGCTGGAGGCGGATGTATTGAATCTCGACGCAATTTGAGTGTTCCATCGGCATTAGGAGGCCCTGAACGTTACAATTAACTATCATTTTTGCGTCGTATTCGTAAATCTAGACTCACAGGAGAACGACCATAAGGTGCCCGAGGCAGCAACAGACCCTTGGAGACAAGTCGGCTGGAGGCCGATGTATTGAATCTCGACGCAATTTGAGTGTTCCATCGTCATTAGGAGGCCCTAAACGTTACAATTCACTATCATTTTTTGCGTCGGATTCGAAAATCTAGACTCACAGGAGAAGGACCATGTGGTGCCCCAGGCAGCAACAGACCCTTGGAGACAAGTCGGCTGCAGGCCGATGCTATTGAATCTCGACACAATTTGAGTGTTCCATCGTCATTAAGAGTCCCTGAGCATTACATTTAACTATCAGTTTTGCGTCGGGTTCGAAAATATAGACTCACAGGAGAAGGACCATGTGGTGCCCGAGGAACAATAGACCCTTGGAGACAAGTCGGCTGCAGGCCGATGTATTGAATCTCGACTCAATTTGAGTGTTCCATCGTCATTACAAGGCCCTGAACGTTACAATTAACTATCATTTTTGCGTCGGATTCGAAAATCTAGACTCACAGGAGAACGACCATAAGGTGCCCGAGGCAGCAATAGACCCTTGGAGACAAGTCGGCTGGAGGCCGATGTATTGAATCTCGACGCAATTTGAGTGTTCCATCGTCATTAGGAGGCCCTAAACGTTACAATTCACTATCATTTTTGCGTCGGCTTCGAAAATATAGACTCACAGGAGAAGGACCATGTGGTGCCCGAGGCACAATAGACCCCTGGAGACAAGCGGCTGGAGGCCGATGTATTGAATCTCGACTCAATTTGAGTGTTCCATCGTCATTACAAGGCCCTGAACGTTACAATTAACTATCATTTTTGCGTCGGATTCGAAAATCTAGACTCACAGGAGAACGATCATAAGGTGCCCGAGGCAGCAATAGACCCTTGGAGACAAGTCGGCTGGAGGCCGATGTATTGAATCTCGACGCAATTTGAGTGTTTCATCGGCATTAGGAGGCCCTGAACGTTACAATTAACTATCATTTTTGCGTCGGATTCGAAAATCTAGACTCACCGGAGACGGACCATGTGGTGCCCGAGGCAGCGATATCCCCTTGGAGACAAGTCGGCTGCAGGCCGATGTATTGAATCTCGACGCAATTTGAGTGTTCCATCGTCACTACAAGGCCCTGAACGTTACAATTAACTATCATTTTTGCGTCGGATTCGAAAATCTAGACTTACAAGAGAACGACCATAAGGTGCCCGAGGCAGCAGTAGACCCTTGGAGACAAGTCGGCTGGAGGACGATGTATTGAATCTCGACGCAATTTGAGAGTTCCATCGTCATTAGGAGGCCCTGAACGTTACAATTAACTATCATTTTTGCGTCGGATTCGAAAATCTAGACTCACAGGAGAACTACCATAAGGTGCCCGAGGCAGCAATAGACCCTTGGAGACAAGTCGGCTGGAGGCGGATGTATTGAATCTCGACGCAATTTGAGTGTTCCATCGGCATTAGGAGGCCCTGAACGTTACAATTAACTATCATTTTTGCGTCGTATTCGTAAATCTAGACTCACAGGAGAACGACCATAAGGTGCCCGAGGCAGCAACAGACCCTAGGAGACAAGTCGGCTGGAGGCCGATGTATTGAATCTCGACGCAATTTGAGTGTTCCATAGTCATTAGGAGGCCCTGAACGTTACAATTCACTATCATTTTTGCGTCGGATTTGAAAATCTAGACTCACAGGAGAAGGACCATGTGGTGCCCCAGGCAGCAACAGACCCTTGGAGACAAGTCGGCTGCAGGCCGATGTATTGAATCTCGACACAATTTGAGTGTTCCATCGTCATTAAGAGTCCCTGAGCATTACATTTAACTATCAGTTTTGCGTCGGGTTCGAAAATATAGACTCACAGGAGAAGGACCATGTGGTGCCCGAGGAACAATAGACCCTTGGAGACAAGTCGGCTGCAGGCCGATGTATTGAATCTCGACTCATTTTGAGTGTTCCATCGTCATTACAAGGCCCTGAACGTTACAATTAACTATCATTTTTGCGTCGGATTCGAAAATCTAGACTCACAGGAGAACGACCATAAGGTGCCCGAGGCAGCAATAGACCCTTGGAGACAAGTCGGCTGGAGGCCGATGTATTGAATCTCGACGCAATTTGAGTGTTTCATCGGCATTAGGAGGCCCTGAACGTTACAATTAACTATCATTTTTGCGTCGGATTCGAAAATCTAGACTCACCGGAGACGGACCATGTGGTGCCCGAGGCAGCGATATCCCCTTGGAGACAAGTCGGCTGCAGGCCGATGTATTGAATCTCGACGCAATTTGAGTGTTCCATCGTCACTACAAGGCCCTGAACGTTACAATTAACTATCATTTTTGCGTCGGATTCGAAAATCTAGACTTACAAGAGAACGACCATAAGGTGCCCGAGGCAGCAGTAGACCCTTGGAGACAAGTCGGCTGGAGGACGATGTATTGAATCTCGACGCAATTTGAGAGTTCCATCGTCATTAGGAGGCCCTGAACGTTACAATTAACTATCATTTTTGCGTCGGATTCGAAAATCTAGACTCACAGGAGAACTACCATAAGGTGCCCGAGGCAGCAATAGACCCTTGGAGACAAGTCGGCTGGAGGCGGATGTATTGAATCTCGACGCAATTTGAGTGTTCCATCGGCATTAGGAGGCCCTGAACGTTACAATTAACTATCATTTTTGCGTCGTATTCGTAAATCTAGACTCACAGGAGAACGACCATAAGGTGCCCGAGGCAGCAACAGACCCTAGGAGACAAGTCGGCTGGAGGCCGATGTATTGAATCTCGACGCAATTTGAGTGTTCCATAGTCATTAGGAGGCCCTGAACGTTACAATTCACTATCATTTTTGCGTCGGATTTGAAAATCTAGACTCACAGGAGAAGGACCATGTGGTGCCCCAGGCAGCAACAGACCCTTGGAGACAAGTCGGCTGCAGGCCGATGTATTGAATCTCGACACAATTTGAGTGTTCCATCGTCATTAAGAGTCCCTGAGCATTACATTTAACTATCAGTTTTGCGTCGGGTTCGAAAATATAGACTCACAGGAGAAGGACCATGTGGTGCCCGAGGAACAATAGACCCTTGGGGACAAGTCGGCTGCAGGCCGATGTATTGAATCTCGACTCAATTTGAGTGTTCCATCGTCATTACAAGGCCCTGAACGTTACAATTAACTATCATTTTTGCGTCGGATTCGAAAATCTAGACTCACAGGAGAACGACCATAAGGTGCCCGAGGCAGCAATAGACCCTTGGAGACAAGTCGGCTGGAGGCCGATGTATTGAATCTCGACGCAATTTGAGTGTTCCATCGTCATTAGGAGGCCCTAAACGTTACAATTCACTATCATTTTTGCGTCGGGTTCGAAAACATAGACTCACAGGAGAAGGACCATGTGGTGCCCGAGGCACAATAGACCCTTGGAGACAAGTCGGCTGCAGGCCGATGTATTGAATCTCGACTCAATTTGAGTGTTCCATCGTCATTACAAGGCCCTGAACGTTACAATTAACTATCATTTTTGCGTCGGATTCGAAAATCTAGACTCACAGGAGAACGACCATAAGGTGCCCGAGGCAGCAATAGACCCTTGGAGACAAGTCGGCTGGAGGCCGATGTATTGAATCTCGACGCAATTTGAGTGTTTCATCGGCATTAGGAGGCCCTGAACGTTACAATTAACTATCATTTTTGCGTCGGATTCGAAAATCTAGACTCACCGGAGACGGACCATGTGGTGCCCAAGGCAGCGATATCCCCTTGGAGACAAGTCGGCTGGAGGCCGATGTATTGAATCTCGACGCAATTTGAGAGTTCCATCGTCATTAGGAGGCCCTGAACGTTACAATTAACAATCATTTTTGCGTCGGATTCGAAAATCTAGACTTACAAGAGAACGACCATAAGGTGCCCGAGGCAGCAATAGACCCTTGGAGACAAGTCGGCTGGAGGACGATGTATTGAATCTCGACGCAATTTGAGAGTTCCATCGTCATTAGGAGGCCCTGAACGTTACAATTAACTATCATTTTTGCGTCGGATTCGAAAATCTAGACTCACAGGAGAACTACCATAAGGTGCCCGAGGCAGCAATAGACCCTTGGAGACAAGTCGGCTGGAGGCTGATGTATTGAATCTCGACGCAATTTGAGTGTTCCGTCGGCATTAGGAGGCCATTAACGTTACAATTAACTATCATTTTTGCGTCGGATTCGAAAATCTAGACTTACAAGAGAACGACCATAAGGTGCCCGAGGCAGCAATAGACCCTTGGAGACAAGTCGGCTGGAGGACGATGTATTGAATCTCGACGCAATTTGAGAGTTCCATCGTCATTAGGAGGCCCTGAACGTTACAATTAACTATCATTTTTGCGTCGGATTCGAAAATCTAGACTCACAGGAGAACTACCATAAGGTGCCCGAGGCAGCAACAGACCCTTGGAGACAAGTCGGCTGGAGGCCGATGTATTGAATCTCGACGCAATTTGAGTGTTCCATCGTCATTAGGAGGCCCTAAACGTTACAATTCACTATCATTTTTGCGTCGGGTTCGAAAATATAGACTCACAGGAGAAGGACCATGTGGTGCCCGAGGCACAATAGACATTTGGAGACAAGTCGGCTGGAGGCCGATGTATTGAATCTCGACTCAATTTGAGTGTTCCATCGTCATTACAAGGCCCTGAACGTTACAATTAACTATCATTTTTGCGTCGGATTCGAAAATCTAGACTCACAGGAGAACGATCATAAGGTGCCCGAGGCAGCAATAGACCCTTGGAGACAAGTCGGCTGGAGGCCGATGTATTGAATCTCGACGCAATTTGAGTGTTTCATCGGCATTAGGAGGCCCTGAACGTTACAATTAACTATCATTTTTGCGTCGGATTCGAAAATCTAGACTCACCGGAGACGGACCATGTGGTGCCCGAGGCAGCGATATCCCCTTGGAGACAAGTCGGCTGCAGGCCGATGTATTGAATCTCGACGCAATTTGAGTGTTCCATCGTCACTACAAGGCCCTGAACGTTACAATTAACTATCATTTTTGCGTCGGATTCGAAAATCTAGACTTACAAGAGAACGACCATAAGGTGCCCGAGGCAGCAGTAGACCCTTGGAGACAAGTCGGCTGGAGGACGATGTATTGAATCTCGACGCAATTTGAGAGTTCCATCGTCATTAGGAGGCCCTGAACGTTACAATTAACTATCATTTTTGCGTCGTATTCGAAAATCTAGACTCACAGGAGAACGACCATAAGGTGCCCGAGGCAGCAATAGACCCTTGGAGACAAGTCGGCTGGAGGCCGATGTATTGAATCTCGACGCAATTTGAGTGTTCCATCGTCATTAGGAGGCCCTAAACGTTACAATTCACTATCATTTTTGCGTCGGGTTCGAAAATATAGACTCACAGGAGAACGATCATAAGGTGCCCGAGGCAGCAATAGACCCTTGGAGACAAGTCGGCTGGAGGCCGATGTATTGAATCTCGACGCAATTTGAGTGTTCCATCGGCATTAAGAGGCCCTGAGCATTACATTTAACTATCAGTTTTGCGTCGGATTCGAAAATCTAGACTCACAGGAGAAGGACAATGTGGTGCCCAAGGTAGCAATAGACCCTTGGAGACAAATCGGCTGGAGGCCGATGTATTGAATCTCGACGCAATTTGAGTGTTCCATCGTCATTAGGAGGCCCTAAACGTTACAATTCACTATCATTTTCGCGTCGGGTTCGAAAACATAGACTCACAGGAGAAGGACCATGTGGTGCCCGAGGCACAATAGACCCTTGGAGACAAGTCGGCTGCAGGCCGATGTATTGAATCTCGACTCAATTTGAGTGTTCCATCGTCATTACAAGGCCCTGAACGTTACAATTAACTATCATTTTTGCGTCGGATTCGAAAATCTAGACTCACAGGAGAACGACCATAAGGTGCCCGAGGCAGCAATAGACCCTTGGAGACAAGTCGGCTGGAGGCCGATGTATTGAATCTCGACGCAATTTGAGTGTTTCATCGGCATTAGGAGGCCCTGAACGTTACAATTAACTATCATTTTTGCGTCGGATTCGAAAATCTAGACTCACCGGAGACGGACCATGTGGTGCCCAAGGCAGCGATATCCCCTTGGAGACAAGTCGGCTGGAGGCCGATGTATTGAATCTCGACGCAATTTGAGAGTTCCATCGTCATTAGGAGGCTCTGAACGTTACAATTAACAATCATTTTTGCGTCGGATTCGAAAATCTAGACCCACAGGAGAACGACCATAAGGTGCGCGAGGCAGCAATAGACCCTTAGAGACAAGTCGGCTGGAGGCCGATGTATTGAATCTCGACGCAATCTGAGAGTTCCATTGTCATTAGGAGGCCCTAAACGTTACAATTAACTATCATTTTTGCGTCGGATTCGATAATCTAGACTTACAAGAGAACGACCATAAGGTGCCAGAGGCAGCAACAGACCCTTGGAGACTAGTCGGCTGGAGGCTGATGTATTGAATCTCGACGCAGTTTGAGTGTTCCGTCGGCATTAGGAGGCCATTAACGTTACAATTAACTATCATTTTTGCGTCGGATTCGAAAATCTAGACTTACAAGAGAACGACCATAAGGTGCCCGAGGCAGCAATAGACCCTTGGAGACAAGTCGGCTGGAGGACGATGTATTGAATCTCGACGCAATTTGAGAGTTCCATCGTCATTAGGAGGCCCTGAACGTTACAATTAACTATCATTTTTGCGTCGGATTCGAAAATCTAGACTCACAGGAGAACTACCATAAGGTGCCCGAGGCAGCAATAGACCCTTGGAGACAAGTCGGCTGGAGGCGGATGTTTGAATATCGACGCAATTTGAGTGTTCCATCGGCATTAGGAGGCCCTGAACGTTACAATTAACTATCATTTTTGCGTCGTATTCGTAAATCTAGACTCACAGGAGAACGACCATGTGGTGCCCCAGGCAGCAACAGACCCTTGGAGACAAGTCGGCTGCAGGCCGATGTATTGAATCTCGACACAATTTGAGTGTTCCATCGTCATTAAGAGTCCCTGAGCATTACATTTAACTATCAGTTTTGCGTCGGGTTCGAAAATATAGACTCACAGGAGAAGGACCATGTGGTGCCCGAGGAACAATAGACCCTTGGAGACAAGTCGGCTGCAGGCCGATGTATTGAATCTCGACTCAATTTGAGTGTTCCATCGTCATTACAAGGCCCTGAACGTTACAATTAACTATCATTTTTGCGTCGGATTCGAAAATCTAGACTCACAGGAGAACGACCATAAGGTGCCCGAGGCAGCAATAGACCCTTGGAGACAAGTCATCTGGAGGCCGATGTATTGAATCTCGACGCAATTTGAGTGTTTCATCGGCATTAGGAGGCCCTGAACGTTACAATTAACTATCATTTTTGCGTCGGATTCGAAAATCTAGACTCACCGGAGACGGACCATGTGGTGCCCAAGGCAGCGATATCCCCTTGGAGACAAGTCGGCTGGAGGCCGATGTATTGAATCTCGACGCAATTTGAGAGTTCCATCGTCATTAGGAGGCCCTGAACGTTACAATTAACAATCATTTTTGCGTCGGATTCGAAAATCTAGACTCACAGGAGAACGACCATAAGGTGCGCGAGGCAGCAATAGACCCTTTGAGACAAGTCGGCTGGAGGCCGATGTATTGAATCTCGACGCAATCTGAGAGTTCCATTGTCATTAGGAGGCCCTAAACGTTACAATTAACTATCATTTTTGCGTCGGATTCGATAATCTAGACTTACAAGAGAACGACCATAAGGTGCCAGAGGCAGCAACAGACCCTTGGAGACAAGTCGGCTGGAGGACGATGTATTGAATCTCGACGCAATTTGAGAATTCCATCGTCATTAGGAGGCCCTGAACGTTACAATTAACTATCATTTTTGCGTCGGATTCGAAAATCTAGACTCACAGGAGAACTACCATAAGGTGCCCGAGGCAGCAATAGACCCTTGGAGACAAGTCGGCTGGAGGCGGATGTATTGAATCTCGACGCAATTTGAGTGTTCCATCGGCATTAGGAGGCCCTGAACGTTACAATTAACTATCATTTTTGCGTCGTATTCGTAAATCTAGACTCACAGGAGAACGACCATGTGGTGCCCCAGGCAGCAACAGACCCTTGGAGACAAGTCGGCTGCAGGCCGATGTATTGAATCTCGACACAATTTGAGTGTTCCATCGTCATTAAGAGTCCCTGAGCATTACATTTAACTATCAGTTTTGCGTCGGGTTCGAAAATATAGACTCACAGGAGAAGGACCATGTGGTGCCCGAGGAACAATAGACCCTTGGAGACAAGTCGGCTGCAGGCCGATGTATTGAATCTCGACTCAATTTGAGTGTTCCATCGTCATTACAAGGCCCTGAACGTTACAATTAACTATCATTTTTGCGTCGGATTCGAAAATCTAGACTCACAGGAGAACGACCATAAGGTGCCCGAGGCAGCAATAGACCCTTGGAGACAAGTCGGCTGGAGGCCGATGTATTGAATCTCGACGCAATTTGAGTGTTCCATCGTCATTAGGAGGCCCTAAACGTTACAATTCACTATCATTTTTGCGTCGGGTTCGAAAATATAGACTCACAGGAGAAGGACCATGTGGTGCCCGAGGCACAATAGACCCTTGGAGACAAGTCGGCTGGAGGCCGATGTATTGAATCTCGACGCAATTTGAGTGTTCCATCGGCATTAAGAGGCCCTGAGCATTACATTTAACTATCAGTTTTGCGTCGGATTCGATAATCTAGACTCACAGGAGAAGGACAATGTGGTGCCCAAGGTAGCAATAGACCCTTGGAGACAAATCGGCTGGAGGCCGATGTATTGAATCTCGACGCAATTTGAGTGTTCCATCGTCATTAGGAGGCCCTAAACGTTACAATTCACTATCATTTTCGCGTCGGGTTCGAAAACATAGACTCACAGGAGAAGGACCATGTGGTGCCCGAGGCACAATAGACCCTTGGAGACAAGTCGGCTGCAGGCCGATGTATTGAATCTCGACTCAATTTGAGTGTTCCATCGTCATTACAAGGCCCTGAACGTTACAATTAACTATCATTTTTGCGTCGGATTCGAAAATCTAGACTCACAGGAGAACGACCATAAGGTGCCCGAGGCAGCAATAGACCCTTGGAGACAAGTCGGCTGGAGGCCGATGTATTGAATCTCGACGCAATTTGAGTGTTTCATCGGCATTAGGAGGCCCTGAACGTTACAATTCACTATCATTTTCGCGTCGGGTTCGAAAACATAGACTCACAGGAGGACGATCATAAGGTGCCCGAGGCAGCAATAGACCCTTGGAGACAAGTCGGCTGGAGGCCGATGTATTGAATCTCGACGCAATTTGAGTGTTCCATCGGCATTAAGAGGCCCTGAGCATTACATTTAACTATCAGTTTTGCGTCGGATTCGAAAATCTAGACTCACAGGAGAAGGACAATGTGGTGCCCAAGGTAGCAATAGACCCTTGGAGACAAATCGGCTGGAGGCCGATGTGTTGAATCTCGACGCAATTTGAGTGTTCCATCGTCATTAGGAGGCCCTAAACGTTACAATTCACTATCATTTTCGCGTCGGGTTCGAAAACATAGACTCACAGGAGAAGGACCATGTGGTGCCCGAGGCACAATAGACCCTTGGAGACAAGTCGGCTGCAGGCCGATGTATTGAATCTCGACTCAATTTGAGTGTTCCATCGTCATTACAAGGCCCTGAACGTTAGAATTAACTATCATTTTTGCGTCGGATTCGAAAATCTAGACTCACAGGAGAACGACCATAAGGTGCCCGAGGCAGCAATAGACCCTTGGAGACAAGTCGGCTGGAGGCCGATGTATTGAATCTCGACGCAATTTGAGTGTTTCATCGGCATTAGGAGGCCCTGAACGTTACAATTAACTATCATTTTTGCGTCGGATTCGAAAATCTAGACTCACCGGAGACGGACCATGTGGTGCCCAAGGCAGCGATATCCCCTTGGAGACAAGTCGGCTGGAGGCCGATGTATTGAATCTCGACGCAATTTGAGAGTTCCATCGTCATTAGGAGGCTCTGAACGTTACAATTAACAATCATTTTTGCGTCGGATTCGAAAATCTAGACCCACAGGAGAACGACCATAAGGTGCGCGAGGCAGCAATAGACCCTTAGAGACAAGTCGGCTGGAGGCCGATGTATTGAATCTCGACGCAATTTGAGTGTTCCATCGTCATTAGGAGGCCCTAAACGTTACAATTCACTATCATTTTCGCGTCGGGTTCGAAAACATAGACTCACAGGAGAAGGACCATGTGGTGCCCGAGGCACAATAGACCCTTGGAGACAAGTCGGCTGCAGGCCGATGTATTGAATCTCGACTCAATTTGAGTGTTCCATCGTCATTACAAGGCCCTGAACGTTACAATTAACTATCATTTTTGCGTCGGATTCGAAAATCTAGACTCACAGGAGAACGACCATAAGGTGCCCGAGGCAGCAATAGACCCTTGGAGACAAGTCGGCTGGAGGCCGATGTATTGAATCTCGACGCAATTTGAGTGTTTCATCGGCATTAGGAGGCCCTGAACGTTACAATTAACTATCATTTTTGCGTCGGATTCGAAAATCTAGACTCACCGGAGACGGACCATGTGGTGCCCAAGGCAGCGATATCCCCTTGGAGACAAGTCGGCTGGAGGCCGATGTATTGAATCTCGACGCAATTTGAGAGTTCCATCGTCATTAGGAGGCTCTGAACGTTACAATTAACAATCATTTTTGCGTCGGATTCGAAAATCTAGACCCACAGGAGAACGACCATAAGGTGCGCGAGGCAGCAATAGACCCTTAGAGACAAGTCGGCTGGAGGCCGATGTATTGAATCTCGACGCAATCTGAGAGTTCCATTGTCATTAGGAGGCCCTAAACGTTACAATTAACTATCATTTTTGCGTCGGATTCGATAATCTAGACTTACAAGAGAACGACCATAAGGTGCCAGAGGCAGCAACAGACCCTTGGAGACTAGTCGGCTGGAGGCTGATGTATTGAATCTCGACGCAGTTTGAGTGTTCCGTCGGCATTAGGAGGCCATTAACGTTACAATTAACTATCATTTTTGCGTCGGATTCGAAAATCTAGACTTACAAGAGAACGACCATAAGGTGCCCGAGGCAGCAATAGACCCTTGGAGACAAGTCGGCTGGAGGACGATGTATTGAATCTCGACGCAATTTGAGAGTTCCATCGTCATTAGGAGGCCCTGAACGTTACAATTAACTATCATTTTTGCGTCGGATTCGAAAATCTAGACTCACAGGAGAACTACCATAAGGTGCCCGAGGCAGCAATAGACCCTTGGAGACAAGTCGGCTGGAGGCGGATGTTTGAATATCGACGCAATTTGAGTGTTCCATCGGCATTAGGAGGCCCTGAACGTTACAATTAACTATCATTTTTGCGTCGTATTCGTAAATCTAGACTCACAGGAGAACGACCATGTGGTGCCCCAGGCAGCAACAGACCCTTGGAGACAAGTCGGCTGCAGGCCGATGTATTGAATCTCGACACAATTTGAGTGTTCCATCGTCATTAAGAGTCCCTGAGCATTACATTTAACTATCAGTTTTGCGTCGGGTTCGAAAATATAGACTCACAGGAGAAGGACCATGTGGTGCCCGAGGAACAATAGACCCTTGGAGACAAGTCGGCTGCAGGCCGATGTATTGAATCTCGACTCAATTTGAGTGTTCCATCGTCATTACAAGGCCCTGAACGTTACAATTAACTATCATTTTTGCGTCGGATTCGAAAATCTAGACTCACAGGAGAACGACCATAAGGTGCCCGAGGCAGCAATAGACCCTTGGAGACAAGTCGGCTGGAGGCCGATGTATTGAATCTCGACGCAATTTGAGTGTTTCATCGGCATTAGGAGGCCCTGAACGTTACAATTAACTATCATTTTTGCGTCGGATTCGAAAATCTAGACTCACCGGAGACGGACCATGTGGTGCCCAAGGCAGCGATATCCCCTTGGAGACAAGTCGGCTGGAGGCCGATGTATTGAATCTCGACGCAATTTGAGAGTTCCATCGTCATTAGGAGGCCCTGAACGTTACAATTAACAATCATTTTTGCGTCGGATTCGAAAATCTAGACTCACAGGAGAACGACCATAAGGTGCGCGAGGCAGCAATAGACCCTTTGAGACAAGTCGGCTGGAGGCCGATGTATTGAATCTCGACGCAATCTGAGAGTTCCATTGTCATTAGGAGGCCCTAAACGTTACAATTAACTATCATTTTTGCGTCGGATTCGATAATCTAGACTTACAAGAGAACGACCATAAGGTGCCAGAGGCAGCAACAGACCCTTGGAGACAAGTCGGCTGGAGGACGATGTATTGAATCTCGACGCAATTTGAGAATTCCATCGTCATTAGGAGGCCCTGAACGTTACAATTAACTATCATTTTTGCGTCGGATTCGAAAATCTAGACTCACAGGAGAACTACCATAAGGTGCCCGAGGCAGCAATAGACCCTTGGAGACAAGTCGGCTGGAGGCGGATGTATTGAATCTCGACGCAATTTGAGTGTTCCATCGGCATTAGGAGGCCCTGAACGTTACAATTAACTATCATTTTTGCGTCGTATTCGTAAATCTAGACTCACAGGAGAACGACCATGTGGTGCCCCAGGCAGCAACAGACCCTTGGAGACAAGTCGGCTGCAGGCCGATGTATTGAATCTCGACACAATTTGAGTGTTCCATCGTCATTAAGAGTCCCTGAGCATTACATTTAACTATCAGTTTTGCGTCGGGTTCGAAAATATAGACTCACAGGAGAAGGACCATGTGGTGCCCGAGGAACAATAGACCCTTGGAGACAAGTCGGCTGCAGGCCGATGTATTGAATCTCGACTCAATTTGAGTGTTCCATCGTCATTACAAGGCCCTGAACGTTACAATTAACTATCATTTTTGCGTCGGATTCGAAAATCTAGACTCACAGGAGAACGACCATAAGGTGCCCGAGGCAGCAATAGACCCTTGGAGACAAGTCGGCTGGAGGCCGATGTATTGAATCTCGACGCAATTTGAGTGTTCCATCGTCATTAGGAGGCCCTAAACGTTACAATTCACTATCATTTTTGCGTCGGGTTCGAAAATATAGACTCACAGGAGAAGGACCATGTGGTGCCCGAGGCACAATAGACCCTTGGAGACAAGTCGGCTGGAGGCCGATGTATTGAATCTCGACGCAATTTGAGTGTTCCATCGGCATTAAGAGGCCCTGAGCATTACATTTAACTATCAGTTTTGCGTCGGATTCGATAATCTAGACTCACAGGAGAAGGACAATGTGGTGCCCAAGGTAGCAATAGACCCTTGGAGACAAATCGGCTGGAGGCCGATGTATTGAATCTCGACGCAATTTGAGTGTTCCATCGTCATTAGGAGGCCCTAAACGTTACAATTCACTATCATTTTCGCGTCGGGTTCGAAAACATAGACTCACAGGAGAAGGACCATGTGGTGCCCGAGGCACAATAGACCCTTGGAGACAAGTCGGCTGCAGGCCGATGTATTGAATCTCGACTCAATTTGAGTGTTCCATCGTCATTACAAGGCCCTGAACGTTACAATTAACTATCATTTTTGCGTCGGATTCGAAAATCTAGACTCACAGGAGAACGACCATAAGGTGCCCGAGGCAGCAATAGACCCTTGGAGACAAGTCGGCTGGAGGCCGATGTATTGAATCTCGACGCAATTTGAGTGTTTCATCGGCATTAGGAGGCCCTGAACGTTACAATTCACTATCATTTTCGCGTCGGGTTCGAAAACATAGACTCACAGGAGAACGATCATAAGGTGCCCGAGGCAGCAATAGACCCTTGGAGACAAGTCGGCTGGAGGCCGATGTATTGAATCTCGACGCAATTTGAGTGTTCCATCGGCATTAAGAGGCCCTGAGCATTACATTTAACTATCAGTTTTGCGTCGGATTCGAAAATCTAGACTCACAGGAGAAGGACAATGTGGTGCCCAAGGTAGCAATAGACCCTTGGAGACAAATCGGCTGGAGGCCGATGTGTTGAATCTCGACGCAATTTGAGTGTTCCATCGTCATTAGGAGGCCCTAAACGTTACAATTCACTATCATTTTCGCGTCGGGTTCGAAAACATAGACTCACAGGAGAAGGACCATGTGGTGCCCGAGGCACAATAGACCCTTGGAGACAAGTCGGCTGCAGGCCGATGTATTGAATCTCGACTCAATTTGAGTGTTCCATCGTCATTACAAGGCCCTGAACGTTAGAATTAACTATCATTTTTGCGTCGGATTCGAAAATCTAGACTCACAGGAGAACGACCATAAGGTGCCCGAGGCAGCAATAGACCCTTGGAGACAAGTCGGCTGGAGGCCGATGTATTGAATCTCGACGCAATTTGAGTGTTTCATCGGCATTAGGAGGCCCTGAACGTTACAATTAACTATCATTTTTGCGTCGGATTCGAAAATCTAGACTCACCGGAGACGGACCATGTGGTGCCCAAGGCAGCGATATCCCCTTGGAGACAAGTCGGCTGGAGGCCGATGTATTGAATCTCGACGCAATTTGAGAGTTCCATCGTCATTAGGAGGCTCTGAACGTTACAATTAACAATCATTTTTGCGTCGGATTCGAAAATCTAGACCCACAGGAGAACGACCATAAGGTGCGCGAGGCAGCAATAGACCCTTAGAGACAAGTCGGCTGGAGGCCGATGTATTGAATCTCGACGCAATCTGAGAGTTCCATTGTCATTAGGAGGCCCTAAACGTTACAATTAACTATCATTTTTGCGTCGGATTCGATAATCTAGACTTACAAGAGAACGACCATAAGGTGCCAGAGGCAGCAACAGACCCTTGGAGACTAGTCGGCTGGAGGCTGATGTATTGAATCTCGACGCAGTTTGAGTGTTCCGTCGGCATTAGGAGGCCATTAACGTTACAATTAACTATCATTTTTGCGTCGGATTCGAAAATCTAGACTTACAAGAGAACGACCATAAGGTGCCCGAGGCAGCAATAGACCCTTGGAGACAAGTCGGCTGGAGGACGATGTATTGAATCTCGACGCAATTTGAGAGTTCCATCGTCATTAGGAGGCCCTGAACGTTACAATTAACTATCATTTTTGCGTCGGATTCGAAAATCTAGACTCACAGGAGAACTACCATAAGGTGCCCGAGGCAGCAATAGACCCTTGGAGACAAGTCGGCTGGAGGCGGATGTATTGAATATCGACGCAATTTGAGTGTTCCATCGGCATTAGGAGGCCCTGAACGTTACAATTAACTATCATTTTTGCGTCGTATTCGTAAATCTAGACTCACAGGAGAACGACCATGTGGTGCCCCAGGCAGCAACAGACCCTTGGAGACAAGTCGGCTGCAGGCCGATGTATTGAATCTCGACACAATTTGAGTGTTCCATCGTCATTAAGAGTCCCTGAGCATTACATTTAACTATCAGTTTTGCGTCGGGTTCGAAAATATAGACTCACAGGAGAAGGACCATGTGGTGCCCGAGGAACAATAGACCCTTGGAGACAAGTCGGCTGCAGGCCGATGTATTGAATCTCGACTCAATTTGAGTGTTCCATCGTCATTACAAGGCCCTGAACGTTACAATTAACTATCATTTTTGCGTCGGATTCGAAAATCTAGACTCACAGGAGAACGACCATAAGGTGCCCGAGGCAGCAATAGACCCTTGGAGACAAGTCGGCTGGAGGCCGATGTATTGAATCTCGACGCAATTTGAGTGTTTCATCGGCATTAGGAGGCCCTGAACGTTACAATTAACTATCATTTTTGCGTCGGATTCGAAAATCTAGACTCACCGGAGACGGACCATGTGGTGCCCAAGGCAGCGATATCCCCTTGGAGACAAGTCGGCTGGAGGCCGATGTATTGAATCTCGACGCAATTTGAGAGTTCCATCGTCATTAGGAGGCCCTGAACGTTACAATTAACAATCATTTTTGCGTCGGATTCGAAAATCTAGACTCACAGGAGAACGACCATAAGGTGCGCGAGGCAGCAATAGACCCTTTGAGACAAGTCGGCTGGAGGCCGATGTATTGAATCTCGACGCAATCTGAGAGTTCCATTGTCATTAGGAGGCCCTAAACGTTACAATTAACTATCATTTTTGCGTCGGATTCGATAATCTAGACTTACAAGAGAACGACCATAAGGTGCCAGAGGCAGCAACAGACCCTTGGAGACAAGTCGGCTGGAGGACGATGTATTGAATCTCGACGCAATTTGAGAATTCCATCGTCATTAGGAGGCCCTGAACGTTACAATTAACTATCATTTTTGCGTCGGATTCGAAAATCTAGACTCACAGGAGAACTACCATAAGGTGCCCGAGGCAGCAATAGACCCTTGGAGACAAGTCGGCTGGAGGCGGATGTATTGAATCTCGACGCAATTTGAGTGTTCCATCGGCATTAGGAGGCCCTGAACGTTACAATTAACTATCATTTTTGCGTCGTATTCGTAAATCTAGACTCACAGGAGAACGACCATGTGGTGCCCCAGGCAGCAACAGACCCTTGGAGACAAGTCGGCTGCAGGCCGATGTATTGAATCTCGACACAATTTGAGTGTTCCATCGTCATTAAGAGTCCCTGAGCATTACATTTAACTATCAGTTTTGCGTCGGGTTCGAAAATATAGACTCACAGGAGAAGGACCATGTGGTGCCCGAGGAACAATAGACCCTTGGAGACAAGTCGGCTGCAGGCCGATGTATTGAATCTCGACTCAATTTGAGTGTTCCATCGTCATTACAAGGCCCTGAACGTTACAATTAACTATCATTTTTGCGTCGGATTCGAAAATCTAGACTCACAGGAGAACGACCATAAGGTGCCCGAGGCAGCAATAGACCCTTGGAGACAAGTCGGCTGGAGGCCGATGTATTGAATCTCGACGCAATTTGAGTGTTCCATCGTCATTAGGAGGCCCTAAACGTTACAATTCACTATCATTTTTGCGTCGGGTTCGAAAATATAGACTCACAGGAGAAGGACCATGTGGTGCCCGAGGCACAATAGACCCTTGGAGACAAGTCGGCTGGAGGCCGATGTATTGAATCTCGACGCAATTTGAGTGTTCCATCGGCATTAAGAGGCCCTGAGCATTACATTTAACTATCAGTTTTGCGTCGGATTCGATAATCTAGACTCACAGGAGAAGGACAATGTGGTGCCCAAGGTAGCAATAGACCCTTGGAGACAAATCGGCTGGAGGCCGATGTATTGAATCTCGACGCAATTTGAGTGTTCCATCGTCATTAGGAGGCCCTAAACGTTACAATTCACTATCATTTTCGCGTCGGGTTCGAAAACATAGACTCACAGGAGAAGGACCATGTGGTGCCCGAGGCACAATAGACCCTTGGAGACAAGTCGGCTGCAGGCCGATGTATTGAATCTCGACTCAATTTGAGTGTTCCATCGTCATTACAAGGCCCTGAACGTTACAATTAACTATCATTTTTGCGTCGGATTCGAAAATCTAGACTCACAGGAGAACGACCATAAGGTGCCCGAGGCAGCAATAGACCCTTGGAGACAAGTCGGCTGGAGGCCGATGTATTGAATCTCGACGCAATTTGAGTGTTTCATCGGCATTAGGAGGCCCTGAACGTTACAATTAACTATCATTTTTGCGTCGGATTCGAAAATCTAGACTCACCGGAGACGGACCATGTGGTGCCCAAGGCAGCGATATCCCCTTGGAGACAAGTCGGCTGGAGGCCGATGTATTGAATCTCGACGCAATTTGAGAGTTCCATCGTCATTAGGAGGCCCTGAACGTTACAATTAACAATCATTTTTGCGTCGGATTCGAAAATCTAGACTCACAGGAGAACGACCATAAGGTGCGCGAGGCAGCAATAGACCCTTAGAGACAAGTCGGCTGGAGGCCGATGTATTGAATCTCGACGCAATCTGAGAGTTCCATTGTCATTAGGAGGCCCTAAACGTTACAATTAACTATCATTTTTGCGTCGGATTCGATAATCTAGACTTACAAGAGAACGACCATAAGGTGCCAGAGGCAGCAACAGACCCTTGGAGACTAGTCGGCTGGAGGCTGATGTATTGAATCTCGACGCAATTTGAGTGTTCCGTCGGCATTAGGAGGCCATTAACGTTACAATTAACTATCATTTTTGCGTCGGATTCGAAAATCTAGACTTACAAGAGAACGACCATAAGGTGCCCGAGGCAGCAATAGACCCTTGAAGACAAGTCGGCTGGAGGACGATGTATTGAATCTCGACGCAATTTGAGAGTTCCATCGTCATTAGGAGGCCCTGAACGTTACAATTAACTATCATTTTTGCGTCGGATTCGAAAATCTAGACTCACAGGAGAACTACCATAAGGTGCCCGAGGCAGCAATAGACCCTTGGAGACAAGTCGGCTGGAGGCGGATGTATTGAATCTCGACGCAATTTGAGTGTTCCATCGGCATTAGGAGGCCCTGAACGTTACAATTAACTATCATTTTTGCGTCGTATTCGTAAATCTAGACTCACAGGAGAACGACCATGTGGTGCCCCAGGCAGCAACAGACCCTTGGAGACAAGTCGGCTGCAGGCCGATGTATTGAATCTCGACACAATTTGAGTGTTCCATCGTCATTAAGAGTCCCTGAGCATTACATTTAACTATCAGTTTTGCGTCGGGTTCGAAAATATAGACTCACAGGAGAAGGACCATGTGGTGCCCGAGGAACAATAGACCCTTGGAGACAAGTCGGCTGCAGGCCGATGTATTGAATCTCGACTCAATTTGAGTGTTCCATCGTCATTACAAGGCCCTGAACGTTACAATTAACTATCATTTTTGCGTCGGATTCGAAAATCTAGACTCACAGGAGAACGACCATAAGGTGCCCGAGGCAGCAATAGACCCTTGGAGACAAGTCGGCTGGAGGCCGATGTATTGAATCTCGACGCAATTTGAGTGTTCCATCGTCATTAGGAGGCCCTAAACGTTACAATTCACTATCATTTTTGCGTCGGGTTCGAAAACATAGACTCACAGGAGAAGGACCATGTGGTGCCCGAGGCACAATAGACCCTTGGAGACAAGTCGGCTGCAGGCCGATGTATTGAATCTCGACTCAATTTGAGTGTTCCGTCGTCATTACAAGGCCCTGAACGTTACAATTAACTATCATTTTTGCGTCGGATTCGAAAATCTAGACTCACAGGAGAACGACCATAAGGTGCCCGAGGCAGCAATAGACCCTTGGAGACAAGTCGGCTGGAGGCCGATGTATTGAATCTCGACGCAATTTGAGTGTTCCATCGGCATTAGGAGGCCCTGAACGTTACAATTAACTATCATTTTTGCGTCGGATTCGAAAATCTAGACTCACCGGAGACGGACCATGTGGTGCCCGAGGCAGCGATATCCCCTTGGAGACAAGTCGGCTGCAGGCCGATGTATTGAATCTCGACGCAATTTGAGTGTTCCATCGTCACTACAAGGCCCTGAACGTTACAATTAACTATCATTTTTGCGTCGGATTCGAAAATCTAGACTTACAAGAGAACGACCATAAGGTGCCCGAGGCAGCAGTAGACCCTTGGAGACAAGTCGGCTGGAGGACGATGTATTGAATCTCGACGCAATTTGAGAGTTCCATCGTCATTAGGAGGCCCTGAACGTTACAATTAACTATCATTTTTGCGTCGTATTCGAAAATCTAGACTCACAGGAGAACGACCATAAGGTGCCCGAGGCAGCAATAGACCCTTGGAGACAAGTCGGCTGGAGGCCGATGTATTGAATCTCGACGCAATTTGAGTGTTCCATCGTCATTAGGAGGCCCTAAACGTTACAATTCACTATCATTTTTGCGTCGGGTTCGAAAATATAGACTCACAGGAGAAGGACCATGTGGTGCCCGAGGCACAATAGACCCTTGGAGACAAGTCGGCTGGAGGCCGATGTATTGAATCTCGACGCAATTTGAGTGTTCCATCGGCATTAAGAGGCCCTGAGCATTACATTTAACTATCAGTTTTGCGTCGGATTCGAAAATCTAGACTCACAGGAGAAGGACAATGTGGTGCCCAAGGTAGCAATAGACCCTTGGAGACAAATCGGCTGGAGGCCGATGTATTGAATCTCGACGCAATTTGAGTGTTCCATCGTCATTAGGAGGCCCTAAACGTTACAATTCACTATCATTTTCGCGTCGGGTTCGAAAACATAGACTCACAGGAGAAGGACCATGTGGTGCCCGAGGCACAATAGACCCTTGGAGACAAGTCGGCTGCAGGCCGATGTATTGAATCTCGACTCAATTTGAGTGTTCCATCGTCATTACAAGGCCCTGAACGTTACAATTAACTATCATTTTTGCGTCGGATTCGAAAATCTAGACTCACAGGAGAACGACCATAAGGTGGCCGAGGCAGCAATAGACCCTTGGAGACAAGTCGGCTGGAGGCCGATGTATTGAATCTCGACGCAATTTGAGTGTTTCATCGGCATTAGGAGGCCCTGAACGTTACAATTAACTATCATTTTTGCGTCGGATTCGAAAATCTAGACTCACCGGAGACGGACCATGTGGTGCCCAAGGCAGCGATATCCCCTTGGAGACAAGTCGGCTGGAGGCCGATGTATTGAATCTCGACGCAATTTGAGAGTTCCATCGTCATTAGGAGGCCCTGAACGTTACAATTAACAATCATTTTTGCGTCGGATTCGAAAATCTAGACTCACAGGAGAACGACCATAAGGTGCGCGAGGCAGCAATAGACCCTTAGAGACAAGTCGGCTGGAGGCCGATGTATTGAATCTCGACGCAATCTGAGAGTTCCATTGTCATTAGGAGGCCCTAAACGTTACAATTAACTATCATTTTTGCGTCGGATTCGATAATCTAGACTTACAAGAGAACGACCATAAGGTGCCAGAGGCAGCAACAGACCCTTGGAGACTAGTCGGCTGGAGGCTGATGTATTGAATCTCGACGCAATTTGAGTGTTCCGTCGGCATTAGGAGGCCATTAACGTTACAATTAACTATCATTTTTGCGTCGGATTCGAAAATCTAGACTTACAAGAGAACGACCATAAGGTGCCCGAGGCAGCAATAGACCCTTGGAGACAAGTCGGCTGCAGGCCGATGTATTGAATCTCGACACAATTTGAGTGTTCCATCGTCATTAAGAGTCCCTGAGCATTACATTTAACTATCAGTTTTGCGTCGGGTTCGAAAATATAGACTCACCGGAGACGGACCATGTGGTGCCCGAGGCAGCGATATCCCCTTGGAGACAAGTCGGCTGCAGGCCGATGTATTGAATCTCGACGCAATTTGAGTGTTCCATCGTCACTACAAGGCCCTGAACGTTACAATTAACTATCATTTTTGCGTCGGATTCGAAAATCTAGACTTACAAGAGAACGACCATAAGGTGCCCGAGGCAGCAGTAGACCCTTGGAGACAAGTCGGCTGGAGGACGATGTATTGAATCTCGACGCAATTTGAGAGTTCCATCGTCATTAGGAGGCCCTGAACGTTACAATTAACTATCATTTTTGCGTCGTATTCGAAAATCTAGACTCACAGGAGAACGACCATAAGGTGCCCGAGGCAGCAATAGACCCTTGGAGACAAGTCGGCTGGAGGCCGATGTATTGAATCTCGACGCAATTTGAGTGTTCCATCGTCATTAGGAGGCCCTAAACGTTACAATTCACTATCATTTTTGCGTCGGGTTCGAAAATATAGACTCACAGGAGAAGGACCATGTGGTGCCCGAGGCACAATAGACCCTTGGAGACAAGTCGGCTGGAGGCCGATGTATTGAATCTCGACGCAATTTGAGTGTTCCATCGGCATTAAGAGGCCCTGAGCATTACATTTAACTATCAGTTTTGCGTCGGATTCGAAAATCTAGACTCACAGGAGAAGGACAATGTGGTGCCCAAGGTAGCAATAGACCCTTGGAGACAAATCGGCTGGAGGCCGATGTATTGAATCTCGACGCAATTTGAGTGTTCCATCGTCATTAGGAGGCCCTAAACGTTACAATTCACTATCATTTTCGCGTCGGGTTCGAAAACATAGACTCACAGGAGAAGGACCATGTGGTGCCCGAGGCACAATAGACCCTTGGAGACAAGTCGGCTGCAGGCCGATGTATTGAATCTCGACTCAATTTGAGTGTTCCATCGTCATTACAAGGCCCTGAACGTTACAATTAACTATCATTTTTGCGTCGGATTCGAAAATCTAGACTCACAGGAGAACGACCATAAGGTGCCCGAGGCAGCAATAGACCCTTGGAGACAAGTCGGCTGGAGGCCGATGTATTGAATCTCGACGCAATTTGAGTGTTTCATCGGCATTAGGAGGCCCTGAACGTTACAATTAACTATCATTTTTGCGTCGGATTCGAAAATCTAGACTCACCGGAGACGGACCATGTGGTGCCCAAGGCAGCGATATCCCCTTGGAGACAAGTCGGCTGGAGGCCGATGTATTGAATCTCGACGCAATTTGAGAGTTCCATCGTCATTAGGAGGCCCTGAACGTTACAATTAACAATCATTTTTGCGTCGGATTCGAAAATCTAGACTCACAGGAGAACGACCATAAGGTGCGCGAGGCAGCAATAGACCCTTAGAGACAAGTCGGCTGGAGGCCGATGTATTGAATCTCGACGCAATCTGAGAGTTCCATTGTCATTAGGAGGCCCTAAACGTTACAATTAACTATCATTTTTGCGTCGGATTCGATAATCTAGACTTACAAGAGAACGACCATAAGGTGCCAGAGGCAGCAACAGACCCTTGGAGACTAGTCGGCTGGAGGCTGATGTATTGAATCTCGACGCAATTTGAGTGTTTCATCGGCATTAGGAGGCCCTGAACGTTACAATTAACTATCATTTTTGCTTCGGATTCGAAAATCTAGACTCACCGGAGACGGACCATGTGGTGCCCAAGGCAGCGATATCCCCTTGGAGACAAGTCGGCTGGAGGCCGATGTATTGAATCTCGACGCAATTTGAGAGTTCCATCGTCATTAGGAGGCCCTGAACGTTACAATTAACAATCATTTTTGCGTCGGATTCGAAAATCTAGACTCACAGGAGAACGACCATAAGGTGCGCGAGGCAGCAATAGACCCTTTGAGACAAGTCGGCTGGAGGCCGATGTATTGAATCTCGACGCAATCTGAGAGTTCCATTGTCATTAGGAGGCCCTAAACGTTACAATTAACTATCATTTTTGCGTCGGATTCGATAATCTAGACTTACAAGAGAACGACCATAAGGTGCCAGAGGCAGCAACAGACCCTTGGAGACAAGTCGGCTGGAGGACGATGTATTGAATCTCGACGCAATTTGAGAATTCCATCGTCATTAGGAGGCCCTGAACGTTACAATTAACTATCATTTTTGCGTCGGATTCGAAAATCTAGACTCACAGGAGAACTACCATAAGGTGCCCGAGGCAGCAATAGACCCTTGGAGACAAGTCGGCTGGAGGCGGATGTATTGAATCTCGACGCAATTTGAGTGTTCCATCGGCATTAGGAGGCCCTGAACGTTACAATTAACTATCATTTTTGCGTCGTATTCGTAAATCTAGACTCACAGGAGAACGACCATGTGGTGCCCCAGGCAGCAACAGACCCTTGGAGACAAGTCGGCTGCAGGCCGATGTATTGAATCTCGACACAATTTGAGTGTTCCATCGTCATTAAGAGTCCCTGAGCATTACATTTAACTATCAGTTTTGCGTCGGGTTCGAAAATATAGACTCACAGGAGAAGGACCATGTGGTGCCCGAGGAACAATAGACCCTTGGAGACAAGTCGGCTGCAGGCCGATGTATTGAATCTCGACTCAATTTGAGTGTTCCATCGTCATTACAAGGCCCTGAACGTTACAATTAACTATCATTTTTGCGTCGGATTCGAAAATCTAGACTCACAGGAGAACGACCATAAGGTGCCCGAGGCAGCAATAGACCCTTGGAGACAAGTCGGCTGGAGGCCGATGTATTGAATCTCGACGCAATTTGAGTGTTCCATCGTCATTAGGAGGCCCTAAACGTTACAATTCACTATCATTTTTGCGTCGGGTTCGAAAACATAGACTCACAGGAGAAGGACCATGTGGTGCCCGAGGCACAATAGACCCTTGGAGACAAGTCGGCTGCAGGCCGATGTATTGAATCTCGACGCAATTTGAGTGTTCCATCGTCACTACAAGGCCCTGAACGTTACAATTAACTATCATTTTTGCGTCGGATTCGAAAATCTAGACTTACAAGAGAACGACCATAAGGTGCCCGAGGCAGCAGTAGACCCTTGGAGACAAGTCGGCTGGAGGACGATGTATTGAATCTCGACGCAATTTGAGAGTTCCATCGTCATTAGGAGGCCCTGAACGTTACAATTAACTATCATTTTTGCGTCGTATTCGAAAATCTAGACTCACAGGAGAACGACCATAAGGTGCCCGAGGCACAATAGACCCTTGGAGACAAGTCGGCTGGAGGCCGATGTATTGAATCTCGACGCAATTTGAGTGTTCCATCGGCATTAAGAGGCCCTGAGCATTACATTTAACTATCAGTTTTGCGTCGGATTCGAAAATCTAGACTCACAGGAGAAGGACAATGTGGTGCCCAAGGTAGCAATAGACCCTTGGAGACAAATCGGCTGGAGGCCGATGTATTGAATCTCGACGCAATTTGAGTGTTCCATCGTCATTAGGAGGCCCTAAACGTTACAATTCACTATCATTTTCGCGTCGGGTTCGAAAACATAGACTCACAGGAGAAGGACCATGTGGTGCCCGAGGCACAATAGACCCTTGGAGACAAGTCGGCTGCAGGCCGATGTATTGAATCTCGACTCAATTTGAGTGTTCCATCGTCATTACAAGGCCCTGAACGTTACAATTAACTATCATTTTTGCGTCGGATTCGAAAATCTAGACTCACAGGAGAACTACCATAAGGTGCCCGAGGCAGCAATAGACCCTTGGAGACAAGTCGGCTGGAGGCGGATGTATTGAATCTCGACGCAATTTGAGTGTTCCATCGGCATTAGGAGGCCCTGAACGTTACAATTAACTATCATTTTTGCGTCGTATTCGTAAATCTAGACTCACAGGAGAACGACCATGTGGTGCCCCAGGCAGCAACAGACCCTTGGAGACAAGTCGGCTGCAGGCCGATGTATTGAATCTCGACACAATTTGAGTGTTCCATCGTCATTAAGAGTCCCTGAGCATTACATTTAACTATCAGTTTTGCGTCGGGTTCGAAAATATAGTCTCACAGGAGAAGGACCATGTGGTGCCCGAGGAACAATAGACCCTTGGAGACAAGTCGGCTGCAGGCCGATGTATTGAATCTCGACTCAATTTGAGTGTTCCATCGTCATTACAAGGCCCTGAACGTTACAATTAACTATCATTTTTGCGTCGGATTCGAAAATCTAGACTCACAGGAGAACGACCATAAGGTGCCCGAGGCAGCAATAGACCCTTGGAGACAAGTCGGCTGGAGGCCGATGTATTGAATCTCGACGCAATTTGAGTGTTCCATCGTCATTAGGAGGCCCTAAACGTTACAATTCACTATCATTTTTGCGTCGGGTTCGAAAACATAGACTCACAGGAGAAGGACCATGTGGTGCCCGAGGCACAATAGACCCTTGGAGACAAGTCGGCTGCAGGCCGATGTATTGAATCTCGACTCAATTTGAGTGTTCCATCGTCATTACAAGGCCCTGAACGTTACAATTAACTATCATTTTTGCGTCGGATTCGAAAATCTAGACTCACAGGAGAACGACCATAAGGTGCCCGAGGCAGCAATAGACCCTTGGAGACAAGTCGGCTGGAGGCCGATGTATTGAATCTCGACGCAATTTGAGTGTTCCATCGGCATTAGGAGGCCCTGAACGTTACAATTAACTATCATTTTTGCGTCGGATTCGAAAATCTAGACTCACCGGAGACGGACCATGTGGTGCCCGAGGCAGCGATATCCCCTTGGAGACAAGTCGGCTGCAGGCCGATGTATTGAATCTCGACGCAATTTGAGTGTTCCATCGTCACTACAAGGCCCTGAACGTTACAATTAACTATCATTTTTGCGTCGGATTCGAAAATCTAGACTTACAAGAGAACGACCATAAGGTGCCCGAGGCAGCAGTAGACCCTTGGAGACAAGTCGGCTGGAGGACGATGTATTGAATCTCGACGCAATTTGAGAGTTCCATCGTCATTAGGAGGCCCTGAACGTTACAATTAACTATCATTTTTGCGTCGTATTCGAAAATCTAGACTCACAGGAGAACGACCATAAGGTGCCCGAGGCAGCAATAGACCCTTGGAGACAAGTCGGCTGGAGGCCGATGTATTGAATCTCGACGCAATTTGAGTGTTCCATCGTCATTAGGAGGCCCTAAACGTTACAATTCACTATCATTTTCGCGTCGGGTTCGAAAACATAGACTCACAGGAGAAGGACCATGTGGTGCCCGAGGCACAATAGACCCTTGGAGACAAGTCGGCTGCAGGCCGATGTATTGAATCTCGACTCAATTTGAGTGTTCCATCGTCATTACAAGGCCCTGAACGTTACAATTAACTATCATTTTTGCGTCGGATTCGAAAATCTAGACTCACAGGAGAACTACCATTAGGTGCCCGAGGCAGATATAGACCCTTGGAGACAAGTCGGCTGGAGGCGGATGTATTGAATCTCGACGCAATTTGAGTGTTCCATCGGCATTAGGAGGCCCTGAACGTTACAATTAACTATCATTTTTGCGTCGGATTCGAAAATCTAGACTCACCGGAGACGGACCATGTGGTGCCCAAGGCAGCGATATCCCCTTGGAGACAAGTCGGCTGGAGGCCGATGTATTGAATCTCGACGCAATTTGAGAGTTCCATCGTCATTAGGAGGCCCTGAACGTTACAATTAACAATCATTTTTGCGTCGGATTCGAAAATCTAGACTCACAGGAGAACGACCATAAGGTGCGCGAGGCAGCAATAGACCCTTAGAGACAAGTCGGCTGGAGGCCGATGTATTGAATCTCGACGCAATCTGAGAGTTCCATTGTCATTAGGAGGCCCTAAACGTTACAATTAACTATCATTTTTGCGTCGGATTCGATAATCTAGACTTACAAGAGAACGACCATAAGGTGCCAGAGGCAGCAACAGACCCTTGGAGACTAGTCGGCTGGAGGCTGATGTATTGAATCTCGACGCAATTTGAGTGTTCCGTCGGCATTAGGAGGCCATTAACGTTACAATTAACTATCATTTTTGCGTCGGATTCGAAAATCTAGACTTACAAGAGAACGACCATAAGGTGCCCGAGGCAGCAATAGACCCTTGGAGACAAGTCGGCTGGAGGACGATGTATTGAATCTCGACGCAATTTGAGAGTTCCATCGTCATTAGGAGGCCCTGAACGTTACAATTAACTATCATTTTTGCGTCGGATTCGAAAATCTAGACTCACAGGAGAACTACCATAAGGTGCCCGAGGCAGCAATAGACCCTTGGAGACAAGTCGGCTGGAGGCGGATGTATTGAATCTCGACGCAATTTGAGTGTTCCATCGGCATTAGGAGGCCCTGAACGTTACAATTAACTATCATTTTTGCGTCGTATTCGTAAATCTAGACTCACAGGAGAACGACCATGTGGTGCCCCAGGCAGCAACAGACCCTTGGAGACAAGTCGGCTGCAGGCCGATGTATTGAATCTCGACACAATTTGAGTGTTCCATCGTCATTAAGAGTCCCTGAGCATTACATTTAACTATCAGTTTTGCGTCGGGTTCGAAAATATAGACTCACAGGAGAAGGACCATGTGGTGCCCGAGGAACAATAGACCCTTGGAGACAAGTCGGCTGCAGGCCGATGTATTGAATCTCGACTCAATTTGAGTGTTCCATCGTCATTACAAGGCCCTGAACGTTACAATTAACTATCATTTTTGCGTCGGATTCGAAAATCTAGACTCACAGGAGAACGACCATAAGGTGCCCGAGGCAGCAATAGACCCTTGGAGACAAGTCGGCTGGAGGCCGATGTATTGAATCTCGACGCAATTTGAGTGTTCCATCGTCATTAGGAGGCCCTAAACGTTACAATTCACTATCATTTTTGCGTCGGGTTCGAAAACATAGACTCACAGGAGAAGGACCATGTGGTGCCCGAGGCACAATAGACCCTTGGAGACAAGTCGGCTGCAGGCCGATGTATTGAATCTCGACGCAATTTGAGTGTTCCATCGTCACTACAAGGCCCTGAACGTTACAATTAACTATCATTTTTGGGTCGGATTCGAAAATCTAGACTTACAAGAGAACGACCATAAGGTGCCCGAGGCAGCAGTAGACCCTTGGAGACAAGTCGGCTGGAGGACGATGTATTGAATCTCGACGCAATTTGAGAGTTCCATCGTCATTAGGAGGCCCTGAACGTTACAATTAACTATCATTTTTGCGTCGTATTCGAAAATCTAGACTCACAGGAGAACGACCATAAGGTGCCCGAGGCAGCAATAGACCCTTGGAGACAAGTCGGCTGGAGGCCGATGTATTGAATCTCGACGCAATTTGAGTGTTCCATCGTCATTAGGAGGCCCTAAACGTTACAATTCACTATCATTTTCGCGTCGGGTTCGAAAACATAGACTCACAGGAGAAGGACCATGTGGTGCCCGAGGCACAATAGACCCTTGGAGACAAGTCGGCTGCAGGCCGATGTATTGAATCTCGACTCAATTTGAGTGTTTCATCGGCATTAGGAGGCCCTGAACGTTACAATTAACTATCATTTTTGCGTCGGATTCGAAAATCTAGACTCACCGGAGACGGACCATGTGGTGCTCAAGGCAGCGATATCCCCTTGGAGACAAGTCGGCTGGAGGCCGATGTATTGAATCTCGACGCAATTTGAGAGTTCCATCGTCATTAGGAGGCCCTGAACGTTACAATTAACAATCATTTTTGCGTCGGATTCGAAAATCTAGACTCACAGGAGAACGACCATAAGGTGCGCGAGGCAGCAATAGACCCTTAGAGACAAGTCGGCTGGAGGCCGATGTATTGAATCTCGACGCAATCTGAGAGTTCCATTGTCATTAGGAGGCCCTAAACGTTACAATTAACTATCATTTTTGCGTCGGATTCGATAATCTAGACTTACAAGAGAACGACCATAAGGTGCCAGAGGCAGCAACAGACCCTTGGAGACTAGTCGGCTGGAGGCTGATGTATTGAATCTCGACGCAATTTGAGTGTTCCGTCGGCATTAGGAGGCCATTAACGTTACAATTAACTATCATTTTTGCGTCGGATTCGAAAATCTAGACTTACAAGAGAACGACCATAAGGTGCCCGAGGCAGCAATAGACCCTTGGAGACAAGTCGGCTGGAGGACGATGTATTGAATCTCGACGCAATTTGAGAGTTCCATCGTCATTAGGAGGCCCTGAACGTTACAATTAACTATCATTTTTGCGTCGGATTCGAAAATCTAGACTCACAGGAGAACTACCATAAGGTGCCCGAGGCAGCAATAGACCCTTGGAGACAAGTCGGCTGGAGGCGGATGTATTGAATCTCGACGCAATTTGAGTGTTTCCATCGGCATTAGGAGGCCCTGAACGTTACAATTAACTATCATTTTTGCGTCGTATTCGTAAATCTAGACTCACAGGGAGAACGACCATGTGGTGCCCCAGGCAGCAACAGACCCTTGGAGACAAGTCGGCTGCAGGCCGATGTATTGAATCTCGACACAATTTGAGTGTTCCATCGTCATTAAGAGTCCCTGAGCATTACATTTAACTATCGGTTTTGCGTCGGGTTCGAAAATATAGACTCACAGGAGAAGGACCATGTGGTGCCCGAGGAACAATAGACCCTTGGAGACAAGTCGGCTGCAGGCCGATGTATTGAATCTCGACTCAATTTGAGTGTTCCATCGTCATTACAAGGCCCTGAACGTTACAATTAACTATCATTTTTGCGTCGGATTCGAAAATCTAGACTCACAGGAGAACGACCATAAGGTGCCCGAGGCAGCAATAGACCCTTGGAGACAAGTCGGCTGGAGGCCGATGTATTGAATCTCGACGCAATTTGAGTGTTCCATCGTCATTAGGAGGCCCTAAACGTTACAATTCACTATCATTTTTGCGTCGGGTTCGAAAACATAGACTCACAGGAGAAGGACCATGTGGTGCCCGAGGCACAATAGACCCTTGGAGACAAGTCGGCTGCAGGCCGATGTATTGAATCTCGACTCAATTTGAGTGTTCCATCGTCATTACAAGGCCCTGAACGTTACAATTAACTATCATTTTTGCGTCGGATTCGAAAATCTAGACTCACAGGAGAACGACCATAAGGTGCCCGAGGCAGCAATAGACCCTTGGAGACAAGTCGGCTGGAGGCCGATGTATTGAATCTCGACGCAATTTGAGTGTTCCATCGGCATTAGGAGGCCCTGAACGTTACAATTAACTATCATTTTTGCGTCGGATTCGAAAGTCTAGACTCACCGGAGACGGACCATGTGGTGCCCGAGGCAGCGATATCCCCTTGGAGACAAGTCGGCTGCAGGCCGATGTATTGAATCTCGACGCAATTTGAGTGTTCCATCGTCACTACAAGGCCCTGAACGTTACAATTAACTATCATTTTTGCGTCGGATTCGAAAATCTAGACTTACAAGAGAACGACCATAAGGTGCCCGAGGCAGCAGTAGACCCTTGGAGACAAGTCGGCTGGAGGACGATGTATTGAATCTCGACGCAATTTGAGAGTTCCATCGTCATTAGGAGGCCCTGAACGTTACAATTAACTATCATTTTTGCGTCGTATTCGAAAATCTAGACTCACAGGAGAACGACCATAAGGTGCCCGAGGCAGCAATAGACCCTTGGAGACAAGTCGGCTGGAGGCCGATGTATTGAATCTCGACGCAATTTGAGTGTTCCATCGTCATTAGGAGGCCCTAAACGTTACAATTCACTATCATTTTCGCGTCGGGTTCGAAAACATAGACTCACAGGAGAAGGACCATGTGGTGCCCGAGGCACAATAGACCCTTGGAGACAAGTCGGCTGCAGGCCGATGTATTGAATCTCGACTCAATTTGAGTGTTCCATCGTCATTACAAGGCCCTGAACGTTACAATTAACTATCATTTTTGCGTCGGATTCGAAAATCTAGACTCACAGGAGAACGACCATAAGGTGCCCGAGGCAGCAATAGACCCTTGGAGACAAGTCGGCTGGAGGCCGATGTATTGAATCTCGACGCAATTTGAGTGTTTCATCGGCATTAGGAGGCCCTGAACGTTACAATTAACTATCATATTTGCGTCGGATTCGAAAATCTAGACTCACCGGAGACGGACCATGTGGTGCCCAAGGCAGCGATATCCCCTTGGAGACAAGTCGGCTGGAGGCCGATGTATTGAATCTCGACGCAATTTGAGAGTTCCATCGTCATTAGGAGGCCCTGAACGTTACAATTAACAATCATTTTTGCGTCGGATTCGAAAATCTAGACTCACAGGAGAACGACCATAAGGTGCGCGAGGCAGCAATAGACCCTTAGAGACAAGTCGGCTGGAGGCCGATGTATTGAATCTCGACGCAATCTGAGAGTTCCATTGTCATTAGGAGGCCCTAAACGTTACAATTAACTATCATTTTTGCGTCGGATTCGATAATCTAGACTTACAAGAGAACGACCATAAGGTGCCAGAGGCAGCAACAGACCCTTGGAGACTAGTCGGCTGGAGGCTGATGTATTGAATCTCGACGCAATTTGAGTGTTCCGTCGGCATTAGGAGGCCATTAACGTTACAATTAACTATCATTTTTGCTTCGGATTCGAAAATCTAGACTTACAAGAGAACGACCATAAGGTGCCCGAGGCAGCAATAGACCCTTGGAGACAAGTCGGCTGGAGGACGATGTATTGAATCTCGACGCAATTTGAGAGTTCCATCGTCATTAGGAGGCCCTGAACGTTACAATTAACTATCATTTTTGCGTCGGATTCGAAAATCTAGACTCACAGGAGAACTACCATAAGGTGCCCGAGGCAGCAATAGACCCTTGGAGACAAGTCGGCTGGAGGCGGATGTATTGAATCTCGACGCAATTTGAGTGTTCCATCGGCATTAGGAGGCCCTGAACGTTACAATTAACTATCATTTTTGCGTCGTATTCGTAAATCTAGACTCACAGGAGAACGACCATGTGGTGCCCCAGGCAGCAACAGACCCTTGGAGACAAGTCGGCTGCAGGCCGATGTATTGAATCTCGACACAATTTGAGTGTTCCATCGTCATTAAGAGTCCCTGAGCATTACATTTAACTATCAGTTTTGCGTCGGGTTCGAAAATATAGACTCACAGGAGAAGGACCATGTGGTGCCCGAGGAACAATAGACCCTTGGAGACAAGTCGGCTGCAGGCCGATGTATTGAATCTCGACTCAATTTGAGTGTTCCATCGTCATTACAAGGCCCTGAACGTTACAATTAACTATCATTTTTGCGTCGGATTCGAAAATCTAGACTCACAGGAGAACGACCATAAGGTGCCCGAGGCAGCAATAGACCCTTGGAGACAAGTCGGCTGGAGGCCGATGTATTGAATCTCGACGCAATTTGAGTGTTCCATCGTCATTAGGAGGCCCTAAACGTTACAATTCACTATCATTTTTGCGTCGGGTTCGAAAACATAGACTCACAGGAGAAGGACCATGTGGTGCCCGAGGCACAATAGACCCTTGGAGACAAGTCGGCTGCAGGCCGATGTATTGAATCTCGACGCAATTTGAGTGTTCCATCGTCACTACAAGGCCCTGAACGTTACAATTAACTATCATTTTTGCGTCGGATTCGAAAATCTAGACTTACAAGAGAACGACCATAAGGTGCCCGAGGCAGCAGTAGACCCTTGGAGACAAGTCGGCTGGAGGACGATGTATTGAATCTCGACGCAATTTGAGAGTTCCATCGTCATTAGGAGGCCCTGAACGTTACAATTAACTATCATTTTTGCGTCGTATTCGAAAATCTAGACTCACAGGAGAACGACCATAAGGTGCCCGAGGCAGCAATAGACCCTTGGAGACAAGTCGGCTGGAGGCCGATGTATTGAATCTCGACGCAATTTGAGTGTTCCATCGTCATTAGGAGGCCCTAAACGTTACAATTCACTATCATTTTTGCGTCGGGTTCGAAAATATAGACTCACAGGAGAAGGACCATGTGGTGCCCGAGGCACAATAGACCCTTGGAGACAAGTCGGCTGGAGGCCGATGTATTGAATCTCGACGCAATTTGAGTGTTCCATCGGCATTAAGAGGCCCTGAGCATTACATTTAACTATCAGTTTTGCGTCGGATTCGAAAATCTAGACTCACAGGAGAAGGACAATGTGGTGCCCAAGGTAGCAATAGACCCTTGGAGACAAATCGGCTGGAGGCCGATGTATTGAATCTCGACGCAATTTGAGTGTTCCATCGTCATTAGGAGGCCCTAAACGTTACAATTCACTATCATTTTCGCGTCGGGTTCGAAAACATAGACTCACAGGAGAAGGACCATGTGGTGCCCGAGGCACAATAGACCCTTGGAGACAAGTCGGCTGCAGGCCGATGTATTGAATCTCGACTCAATTTGAGTGTTCCATCGTCATTACAAGGCCCTGAACGTTACAATTAACTATCATTTTTGCGTCGGATTCGAAAATCTAGACTCACAGGAGAACGACCATAAGGTGCCCGAGCAGCAATAGACCCTTGGAGACAAGTCGGCTGGAGGCCGATGTATTGAATCTCGACGCAATTTGAGTGTTTCATCGGCATTAGGAGGCCCTGAACGTTACAATTAACTATCATTTTTGCGTCGGATTCGAAAATCTAGACTCACCGGAGACGGACCATGTGGTGCCCAAGGCAGCGATATCCCCTTGGAGACAAGTCGGCTGGAGGCCGATGTATTGAATCTCGACGCAATTTGAGAGTTCCATCGTCATTAGGAGGCCCCTGAACGTTACAATTAACAATCATTTTTGCGTCGGATTCGAAAATCTAGACTCACAGGAGAACGACCATAAGGTGCGCGAGGCAGCAATAGACCCTTACAGACAAGTCGGCTGGAGGCCGATGTATTGAATCTCGACGCAATCTGAGAGTTCCATTGTCATTAGGAGGCCCTAAACGTTACAATTAACTATCATTTTTGCGTCGGATTCGATAATCTAGACTTACAAGAGAACGACCATAAGGTGCCAGAGGCAGCAACAGACCCTTGGAGACTAGTCGGCTGGAGGCTGATGTATTGAATCTCGACGCAATTTGAGTGTTCCGTCGGCATTAGGAGGCCATTAACGTTACAATTAACTATCATTTTTGCGTCGGATTCGAAAATCTAGACTTACAAGAGAACGACCATAAGGTGCCCGAGGCAGCAATAGACCCTTGGAGACAAGTCGGCTGGAGGACGATGTACTGAATCTCGACGCAATTTGAGAGTTCCATCGTCATTAGGAGGCCCTGAACGTTACAATTAACTATCATTTTTGCGTCGGATTCGAAAATCTAGACTCACAGGAGAACTACCATAAGGTGCCCGAGGCAGCAATAGACCCTTGGAGACAAGTCGGCTGGAGGCGGATGTATTGAATCTCGACGCAATTTGAGTGTTCCATCGGCATTAGGAGGCCCTGAACGTTACAATTAACTATCATTTTTTCGTCGTATTCGTAAATCTAGACTCACAGGAGAACGACCATGTGGTGCCCCAAGGCAGCAACAGACCCTTGGAGACAAGTCGGCTGCAGGCCGATGTATTGAATCTCGACACAATTTGAGTGTTCCATCGTCATTAAGAGTCCCTGAGCATTACATTTAACTATCAGTTTTGCGTCGGGTTCGAAAATATAGACCCACAGGAGAAGGACCATGTGGTGCCCGAGGAACAATAGACCCTTGGAGACAAGTCGGCTGCAGGCCGATGTATTGAATCTCGACTCAATTTGAGTGTTCCATCGTCATTACAAGGCCCTGAACGTTACAATTAACTATCATTTTTGCGTCGGATTCGAAATCTAGACTCACAGGAGAACGACCATAAGGTGCCCGAGGCAGCAATAGACCCTTGGAGACAAGTCGGCTGGAGCGCGATGTATTGAATCTCGACGCAATTTGAGTGTTCCATCGTCATTAGGAGCCCTAAACGTTACAATTCACTATCATTTTTGCGTCGGGTTCGAAAACATAGACTCACAGGAGGAAGGACCATGTGGTGCCCGAGGCACAATAGACCCTTGGAGACAAGTCGGCTGCAGGCCGATGTATTGAATCTCGACTCAATTTGAGTGTTCCATCGTCATTACAAGGCCCTAACGTTACAATTAACTATCATTTTTGCGTCGGATTCGAAAATCTAGACTTACAAGAGAACGACCATAAGGTGCCCGAGGCAGCAGTAGACCCTTGGAGACAAGTCGGCTGGAGGACGATGTATTGAATCTCGACGCAATTTGAGAGTTCCATCGTCATTAGGAGGCCCTGAACGTTACAATTAACTATCATTTTTGCGTCGTATTCGAAAATCTAGACTCACAGGAAAACGACCATAAGGTGCCCGAGGCAGCAATAGACCCTTGGAGACAAGTCGGCTGGAGGCCGATGTATTGAATCTCGACGCAATTTGAGTGTTCCATCGTCATTAGGAGGCCCTAAACGTTACAATTCACTATCATTTTTGCGTCGGGTTCGAAAATATAGACTCACAGGAGAAGGACCATGTGGTGCCCGAGGCACAATAGACCTTGGAGACAAGTCGGCTGGAGGCCGATGTATTGAATCTCGACGCAATTTGAGTGTTCCATCGGCATTAAGAGGCCCTGAGCATTACATTTAACTATCAGTTTTGCGTCGGATTCGAAAATCTAGACTCACAGGAGAAGGACAATGTGGTGCCCAAGGTAGCAATAGACCCCTTGGAGACAAATCGGCTGGAGGCCGATGTATTGAATCTCGACGCAATTTGAGTGTTCCATCGTCATTAGGAGGCCCTAAACGTTACAATTCACTATCATTTTCGCGTCGGGTTCGAAAACATAGACTCACAGGAGAAGGACCATGTGGTGCCCGAGGCACAATAGACCTTGGAGACAAGTCGGCTGCAGGCCGATGTATTGAATCTCGACTCAATTTGAGTGTTCCATCGTCATTACAAGGCCCTGAACGTTACAATTAACTATCATTTTTGCGTCGGATTCGAAAATCTAGACTCACAGGAGAACGACCATAAGGTGCCCGAGGCAGCAATAGACCCTTGGAGACAAGTCGGCTGGAGGCCGATGTATTGAATCTCGACGCAATTTGAGTGTTTCATCGGCATTAGGAGGCCTGAACGTTACAATTAACTATCATTTTTGCGTCGGATTCGAAAATCTAGACTCACCGGAGACGGACCATGTGGTGCCCAAGGCAGCGATATCCCCTTGGAGACAAGTCGGCTGGAGGCCGATGTATTGAATCTCGACGCAATTTGAGAGTTCCATCGTCATTAGGAGGCCCTGAACGTTACAATTAACAATCATTTTTGCGTCGGATTCGAAAATCTAGACTCACAGGAGAACGACCATAAGGTGCGCGAGGGCAGCAATAGGACCCTTACAGACAAGTCGGCTGGAGGCCGATGTATTGAATCTCGACGCAATCTGAGAGTTCCATTGTCATTAGGAGGCCCTAAACGTTACAATTAACTATCATTTTTGCGTCGGATTCGATAATCTAGACTTACAAGAGAACGACCATAAGGTGCCAGAGGCAGCAACAGACCTTGGAGACTAGTCGGCTGGAGGCTGATGTATTGAATCTCGACGCAATTTGAGTGTTCCGTCGGCATTAGGAGGCCATTAACGTTACAATTAACTATCATTTTTGCGTCGGATTCGAAAATCTAGACTTACAAGAGAACGACCATAAGGTGCCCGAGGCAGCAATAGACCCTTGGAGACAAGTCGGCTGGAGGACGATGTACTGAATCTCGACGCAATTTGAGAGTTCCATCGTCATTAGGAGGCCCTGAACGTTACAATTAACTATCATTTTTGCGTCGGATTCGAAAATCTAGACTCACAGGAGAACTACCATAAGGTGCCCGAGGCAGCAATAGACCCTGGAGACAAGTCGGCTGGAGGCGGATGTATTGAATCTCGACGCAATTTGAGTGTTCCATCGGCATTAGGAGGCCCTGAACGTTACAATTAACTATCATTTTTTCGTCGTATTCGTAAATCTAGACTCACAGGAGAACGACCATGTGGTGCCCCAGGCAGCAACAGACCCTTGGAGACAAGTCGGCTGCAGGCCGATGTATTGAATCTCGACACAATTTGAGTGTTCCATCGTCATTAAGAGTCCCTGAGCATTACATTTAACTATCAGTTTTGCGTCGGGTTCGAAAATATAGACCCACAGGAGAAGGACCATGTGGTGCCCGAGGAACAATAGACCCTTGGAGACAAGTCGGCTGCAGGCCGATGTATTGAATCTCGACTCAATTTGAGTGTTCCATCGTCATTACAAGGCCCTGAACGTTACAATTAACTATCATTTTTGCGTCGGATTCGAAAATCTAGACTCACAGGAGAACGACCATAAGGTGCCCGAGGCAGCAATAGACCCTTGGAGACAAGTCGGCTGGAGGCCGATGTATTGAATCTCGACGCAATTTGAGTGTTTCATCGGCATTAGGAGGCCCTGAACGTTACAATTAACTATCATTTTTGCGTCGGATTCGAAAATCTAGACTCACCGGAGACGGACCATGTGGTGCCCAAGGCAGCGATATCCCCTTGGAGACAAGTCGGCTGGAGGCCGATGTATTGAATCTCGACGCAATTTGAGAGTTCCATCGTCATTAGGAGGCCCTGAACGTTACAATTAACAATCATTTTTGCGTCGGATTCGAAAATCTAGACTTACAAGAGAACGACCATAAGGTGCCCGAGGCAGCAATAGACCCTTGGAGACAAGTCGGCTGGAGGACGATGTATTGAATCTCGACGCAATTTGAGAGTTCCATCGTCATTAGGAGGCCCTGATCGTTACAATTAACTATCATTTTTGCGTCGGATTCGAAAATCTAGACTCACAGGAGAACTACCATAAGGTGCCCGAGGCAGCAATAGACCCTTGGAGACAAGTCTGCTGGAGGCTGATGTATTGAATCTCGACGCAATTTGAGTGTTCCGTCGGCATTAGGAGGCCATTAACGTTACAATTAAATATCATTTTTGCTTCGGATTCGAAAATCTAGACTTACAAGAGAACGACCATAAGGTGCCCGAGGCAGCAATAGACCCTTGGAGACAAGTCGGCTGGAGGCGGATGTATTGAATCTCGACGCAATATGAGAGTTCCATCGTCATTAGGAGGCCCTGAACGTTACAATTAACTATCATTTTTGCGTCGGATTCGAAAATCTAGACTCACAGGAGAACTACCATAAGGTGCCCGAGGCAGCAATAGACCCTTGGAGACAAGTCGGCTGGAGGCGGATGTATTGAATCTCGACGCAATTTGAGTGTTCCATCGTCATTAGGAGGCCCTGAACGTTACAATTAACTATCATTTTTGCGTCGTATTCGTAAATCTAGACTCACAGGAGAACGACCATAAGGTGCCCGAATCAGCAACAGACCCTTGGAGACAAGTCGGCTGGAGGCCGATGTATTGAATCTCGACGCAATTTGAGTGTTCCATCGTCATTAGGAGGCCCTAAACGTTACAATTCACTATCATTTTTGCGTCGGATTCGAAAATCTAGACTCACAGGAGAAGGACCATGTGGTGCCCCAGGCAGCAACAGACCCTTGGAGACAAGTCGGCTGCAGGCCGATGTATTGAATCTCGACACAATTTGAGTGTTCCATCGTCATTAAGAGTCCCTGAGCATTACATTTAACTATCAGTTTTGCGTCGGGTTCGAAAATATAGACTCACAGGAGAAGGACCATGTGGTGCCCGAGGAACAATAGACCCTTGGAGACAAGTCGGCTGCAGGCCGATGTATTGAATCTCGACTCAATTTGAGTGTTCCATCGTCATTACAAGGCCCTGAACGTTACAATTAACTATCATTTTTGCGTCGGATTCGAAAATCTAGACTCACAGGAGAACGACCATAAGGTGCCCGAGGCAGCAATAGACCCTTGGAGACAAGTCGGCTGGAGGCCGATGTATTGAATCTCGACGCAATTTGAGTGTTTCATCGGCATTAGGAGGCCCTGAACGTTACAATTAACTATCATTTTTGCGTCGGATTCGAAAATCTAGACTCACCGGAGACGGACCATGTGGTGCCCAAGGCAGCGATATCCCCTTGGAGACAAGTCGGCTGGAGGCCGATGTATTGAATCTCGACGCAATTTGAGAGTTCCATCGTCATTAGGAGGCCCTGAACGTTACAATTAACAATCATTTTTGCGTCGGATTCGAAAATCTAGACTCACAGGAGAACGATCATAAGGTGCCCGAGGCAGCAATAGACCCTTGGAGACAAGTCGGCTGGAGGCCGATGTATTGAATCTCGACGCAATTTGAGTGTTTCATCGGCATTAGGAGGCCCTGAACGTTACAATTAACTATCATTTTTGCGTCGGATTCGAAAATCTAGACTCACAGGAGAACGACCATAAGGTGCGCGAGGCAGCAATAGACCCTTAGAGACAAGTCGGCTGGAGGCCGATGTATTGAATCTCGACGCAATCTGAGAGTTCCATTGTCATTAGGAGGCCCTAAACGTTACAATTAACTATCATTTTTGCGTCGGATTCGATAATCTAGACTTACAAGAGAACGACCATAAGGTGCCAGAGGCAGCAACAGACCCTTGGAGACTAGTCGGCTGGAGGCTGATGTATTGAATCTCGACGCAATTTGAGTGTTCCGTCGGCATTAGGAGGCCATTAACGTTACAATTAACTATCATTTTTGCGTCGGATTCGAAAATCTAGACTTACAAGAGAACGACCATAAGGTGCCCGAGGCAGCAATAGACCCTTGGAGACAAGTCGGCTGGAGGACGATGTATTGAATCTCGACGCAATTTGAGAGTTCCATCGTCATTAGGAGGCCCTGAACGTTACAATTAACTATCATTTTTGCGTCGGATTCGAAAATCTAGACTCACAGGAGAACTACCATAAGGTGCCCGAGGCAGCAATAGACCCTTGGAGACAAGTCGGCTGGAGGCGGATGTATTGAATCTCGACGCAATTTGAGTGTTCCATCGGCATTAGGAGGCCCTGAACGTTACAATTAACTATCATTTTTGCGTCGTATTCGTAAATCTAGACTCACAGGAGAACGACCATGTGGTGCCCCAGGCAGCAACAGACCCTTGGAGACAAGTCGGCTGCAGGCCGATGTATTGAATGTCGACACAATTTGAGTGTTCCATCGTCATTAAGAGTCCCTGAGCATTACATTTAACTATCAGTTTTGCGTCGGGTTCGAAAATATAGACTCACAGGAGAAGGACCATGTGGTGCCCGAGGAACAATAGACCCTTGGAGACAAGTCGGCTGCAGGCCGATGTATTGAATCTCGACTCAATTTGAGTGTTCCATCGTCATTACAAGGCCCTGAACGTTACAATTAACTATCATTCTTGCGTCGGATTCGAAAATCTAGACTCACAGGAGAACGACCATAAGGTGCCCGAGGCAGCAATAGACCCTTGGAGACAAGTCGGCTGGAGGCCGATGTATTGAATCTCGACGCAATTTGAGTCTTCCATCGTCATTAGGAGGCCCTAAACGTTACAATTCACTATCATTTTTGCGTCGGGTTCGAAAATATAGACTCACAGGAGAAGGACCATGTGGTGCCCGAGGCACAATAGACCCTTGGAGACAAGTCGGCTGGAGGCCGATGTATTGAATCTCGACTCAATTGAGTGTTCCATCGTCATTACAAGGCCCTGAACGTTACAATTAACTATCATTTTTGCGTCGGATTCGAAAATCTAGACTTACAAGAGAACGACCATAAGGTGCCCGAGGCAGCAGTAGACCCTTGGAGACAAGTCGGCTGGAGGACGATGTATTGAATCTCGACGCAATTTGAGAGTTCCATCGTCATTAGGAGGCCCTGAACGTTACAATTAACTATCATTTTTGCGTCGTATTCGAAAATCTAGACTCACAGGAGAACGACCATAAGGTGCCCGAGGCAGCAATAGACCCTTGGAGACAAGTCGGCTGGAGGCCTATGTATTGAATCTCGACGCAATTTGAGTGTTCCATCGTCATTAGGAGGCCCTAAACGTTACAATTCACTATCATTTTTGCGTCGGGTTCGAAAATATAGACTCACAGGAGAAGGACCATGTGGTGCCCGAGGCACAATAGACCCTTGGAGACAAGTCGGCTGGAGGCCGATGTATTGAATCTCGACGCAATTTGAGTGTTCCATCGGCATTAAGAGGCCCTGAGCATTACATTTAACTATCAGTTTTGCGTCGGATTCGAAAATCTAGACTCACAGGAGAAGGACAATGTGGTGCCCAAGGTAGCAATAGACCTTGGAGACAAATCGGCTGGAGGCCGATGTATTGAATCTCGACGCAATTTGAGTGTTCCATCGTCATTAGGAGGCCCTAAACGTTACAATTCACTATCATTTTCGCGTCGGGTTCGAAAACATAGACTCACAGGAGAAGGACCATGTGGTGCCCGAGGCACAATAGACCCTTGGAGACAAGTCGGCTGCAGGCCGATGTATTGAATCTCGACTCAATTTGAGTGTTCCATCGTCATTACAAGGCCCTGAACGTTACAATTAACTATCATTTTTGCGTCGGATTCGAAAATCTAGACTCACAGGAGAACGACCATAAGGTGCCCGAGGCAGCAATAGACCCTTGGAGACAAGTCGGCTGCAGGCCGATGTATTGAATCTCGACTCAATTTGAGTGTTCCATCGTCATTACAAGGCCCTGAACGTTACAATTAACTATCATTTTTGCGTCGGATTCGAAAATCTAGACTCACAGGAGAACGACCATAAGGTGCCCGAGGCAGCAATAGACCCTTGGAGACAAGTCGGCTGGAGGCCGATGTATTGAATCTCGACGCAATTTGAGTGTTCCATCGTCATTAGGAGGCCCTAAACGTTACAATTCACTATCATTTTTGCGTCGGGTTCGAAAACATAGACTCACAGGAGAAGGACCATGTGGTGCCCGAGGCACAATAGACCCTTGGAGACAAGTCGGCTGCAGGCCGATGTATTGAATCTCGACTCAATTTGAGTGTTCCATCGTCCATTACAAGGCCTGAACGTTACAATTAACTATCATTTTTGCGTCGGATTCGAAAATCTAGACTCACAGGAGAACGACCATAAGGTGCCCGAGGCAGCAATAGACCCTTGGAGACAAGTCGGCTGGAGGCCGATGTATTGAATCTCGACGCAATTTGAGTGTTTCATCGGCATTAGGAGGCCCTGAACGTTACAATTAACTATCATTTTTGCGTCGGATTCGAAAATCTAGACTCACCGGAGACGGACCATGTGGTGCCCAAGGCAGCGATATCCCTTGGAGACAAGTCGGCTGGAGGCCGATGTATTGAATCTCGACGCAATTTGAGAGTTCCATCGTCATTAGGAGGCCCTGAACGTTACAATTAACAATCATTTTTGCGTCGGATTCGAAAATCTAGACTTACAAGAGAACGACCATAAGGTGCCCAAGCAGCAATAGACCCTTGGAGACAAGTCGGCTGGAGGACGATGTATTGAATCTCGACGCAATTTGAGAGTTCCATCGTCATTAGGAGGCCCTGAACGTTACAATTAACTATCATTTTTGCGTCGGATTCGAAAATCTAGACTCACAGGAGAACTACCATAAGGTGCCCGAGGCAGCAATAGACCCTTGGAGACAAGTCGGCTGGAGGCTGATGTATTGAATCTCGACGCAATTTGAGTGTTCCGTCGGCATTAGGAGGCCATTAACGTTACAATTAACTATCATTTTTTGCGTCGGATTCGAAAATCTAGACTTACAAGAGAACGACCATAAGGTGCCCGAGGCAGCAATAGACCCTTGGAGACAAGTCGGCTGGAGGACGATGTATTGAATCTCGACGCAATTTGAGAGTTCCATCGTCATTAGGAGGCCCTGAACGTTACAATTAACTATCATTTTTGCGTCGGATTCGAAAATCTAGACTCACAGGAGAACTACCATAAGGTGCCCGAGGCAGCAATAGACCCTTGGAGACAAGTCGGCTGGAGGCGGATGTATTGAATCTCGACGCAATTTGAGTGTTCCATCGGCATTAGGAGGCCCTGAACGTTACAATTAACTATCATTTTTGCGTCGTATTCGTAAATCTAGACTCACAGGAGAACGACCATAAGGTGCCCGAGGCAGCAACAGACCCTAGGAGACAAGTCGGCTGGAGGCCGATGTATTGAATCTCGACGCAATTTGAGTGTTCCATCGTCATTAGGAGGCCCTGAACGTTACAATTCACTATCATTTTTGCGTCGGATTTGAAAATCTAGACTCACAGGAGAAGGACCATGTGGTGCCCCAGGCAGCAACAGACCCTTGGAGACGAGTCGGCTGCAGGCCGATGTATTGAATCTCGACACAATTTGAGTGTTGCATCGTCATTAAGAGTCCCTGAGCATTACATTTAACTATCAGTTTTGCGTCGGGTTCGAAAATATAGACTCACAGGAGAAGGACCATGTGGTGCCCGAGGAACAATAGACCCTTGGAGACAAGTCGGCTGCAGGCCGATGTATTGAATCTCGACTCAATTTGAGTGTTCCATCGTCATTACAAGGCCCTGAACGTTACAATTAACTATCATTTTTGCGTCGGATTCGAAAATCTAGACTCACAGGAGAACGACCATAAGGTGCCCGAGGCAGCAATAGACCCTTGGAGACAAGTCGGCTGGAGGCCGATGTATTGAATCTCGACGCAATCTGAGAGTTCCATTGTCATTAGGAGGCCCTAAACGTTACAATTAACTATCATTTTTGCGTCGGATTCGATAATCTAGACTTACAAGAGAACGACCATAAGGTGCCAGAGGCAGCAACAGACCCTTGGAGACTAGTCGGCTGGAGGCTGATGTATTGAATCTCGACGCAATTTGAGTGTTCCGTCGGCATTAGGAGGCCATTAACGTTACAATTAACTATCATTTTTGCGTCGGATTCGAAAATCTAGACTTACAAGAGAACGACCATAAGGTGCCCGAGGCAGCAATAGACCCTTGGAGACAAGTCGGCTGGAGGACGATGTATTGAATCTCGACGCAATTTGAGAGTTCCATCGTCATTAGGAGGCCCTGAACGTTACAATTAACTATCATTTTTGCGTCGGATTCGAAAATCTAGACTCACAGGAGAACTACCATAAGGTGCCCGAGGCAGCAATAGACCCTTGGAGACAAGTCGGCTGGAGGCGGATGTATTGAATCTCGACGCAATTTGAGTGTTCCATCGGCATTAGGAGGCCCTGAACGTTACAATTAACTATCATTTTTGCGTCGTATTCGTAAATCTAGACTCACAGGAGAACGACCATGTGGTGCCCCAGGCAGCAACAGACCCTTGGAGACAAGTCGGCTGCAGGCCGATGTATTGAATCTCGACACAATTTGAGTGTTCCATCGTCATTAAGAGTCCCTGAGCATTACATTTAACTATCAGTTTTGCGTCGGGTTCGAAAATATAGACTCACAGGAGAAGGACCATGTGGTGCCCGAGGAACAATAGACCCTTGGAGACAAGTCGGCTGCAGGCCGATGTATTGAATCTCGACTCAATTTGAGTGTTCCATCGTCATTACAAGGCCCTGAACGTTACAATTAACTATCATTTTTGCGTCGGATTCGAAAATCTAGACTCACAGGGAGAACGACCATAAGGTGCCCGAGGCAGCAATAGACCCTTGGAGACAAGTCGGCTGGAGGCCGATGTATTGAATCTCGACGCAATTTGAGTGTTCCATCGTCATTAGGAGGCCCTAAACGTTACAATTCACTATCATTTTTGCGTCGGGTTCGAAAACATAGACTCACAGGAGAAGGACCATGTGGTGCCCGAGGCACAATAGACCCTTGGAGACAAGTCGGCTGCAGGCCGATGTATTGAATCTCGACTCAATTTGAGTGTTCCATCGTCATTACAAGGCCCTGAACGTTACAATTAACTATCATTTTTGCGTCGGATTCGAAAATCTAGACTCACAGGAGAACGACCATAAGGTGCCCGAGGCAGCAATAGACCCTTGGAGACAAGTCGGCTGGAGGCCGATGTATTGAATCTCGACGCAATTTGAGTGTTTCATCGGCATTAGGAGGCCCTGAACGTTACAATTAACTATCATTTTTGCGTCGGATTCGAAAATCTAGACTCACCGGAGACGGACCATGTGGTGCCCAAGGCAGCGATATCCCCTTGGAGACAAGTCGGCTGGAGGCCGATGTATTGAATCTCGACGCAATTTGAGAGTTCCATCGTCATTAGGAGGCCCTGAACGTTACAATTAACAATCATTTTTGCGTCGGATTCGAAAATCTAGACTCACAGGAGAACGACCATAAGGTGCCCGAGGCAGCAATAGACCCTTGGAGACAAGTCGGCTGGAGGACGATGTATTGAATCTCGACGCAATTTGAGAGTTCCATCGTCATTAGGAGGCCCTGAACGTTACAATTAACTATCATTTTTGCGTCGGATTCGAAAATCTAGACTCACAGGAGAACTACCATAAGGTGCCCGAGGCAGCAATAGACCCTTGGAGACAAGTCGGCTGGAGGCGGATGTATTGAATCTCGACGCAATTTGAGTGTTCCATCGGCATTAGGAGGCCCTGAACGTTACAATTAACTATCATTTTTGCGTCGTATTCGTAAATCTAGACTCACAGGAGAACGACCATAAGGTGCCCGAGGCAGCAACAGACCCTAGGAGACAAGTCGGCTGGAGGCCGATGTATTGAATCTCGACGCAATTTGAGTGTTCCATCGTCATTAGGAGGCCCTGAACGTTACAATTCACTATCATTTTTGCGTCGGATTTGAAAATCTAGACTCACAGGAGAAGGACCATGTGGTGCCCCAGGCAGCAACAGACCCTTGGAGACAAGTCGGCTGCAGGCCGATGTATTGAATCTCGACACAATTTGAGTGTTCCATCGTCATTAAGAGTCCCTGAGCATTACATTTAACTATCAGTTTTGCGTCGGGTTCGAAAATATAGACTCACAGGAGAAGGACCATGTGGTGCCCGAGGAACAATAGACCCATGGAGACAAGTCGGCTGGAGGCCGATGTATTGAATCTCGACGCAATTTGAGTGTTCCATCGTCATTAGGAGGCCCTAAACGTTACAATTCACTATCATTTTTGCGTCGGGTTCGAAAACATAGACTCACAGGAGAAGGACCATGTGGTGCCCGAGGCACAATAGACCCTTGGAGACAAGTCGGCTGCAGGCCGATGTACTGAATCTCGACTCAATTTGAGTGTTCCATCGTCATTACAAGGCCCTGAACGTTACAATTAACTATCATTTTTGCGTCGGATTCGAAAATCTAGACTCACAGGAGAACGACCATAAGGTGCCCGAGGCAGCAATAGACCCTTGGAGACAAGTCGGCTGGAGGCCGATGTATTGAATCTCGACGCAATTTGAGTGTTTCATCGGCATTAGGAGGCCCTGAACGTTACAATTAACTATCATTTTTGCGTCGGATTCGAAAATCTAGACTCACCGGAGACGGACCATGTGGTGCCCAAGGCAGCGATATCCCCTTGGAGACAAGTCGGCTGGAGGCCGATGTATTGAATCTCGACGCAATTTGAGAGTTCCATCGTCATTAGGAGGCCCTGAACGTTACAATTAACAATCATTTTTGCGTCGGATTCGAAAATCTAGACTTACAAGAGAACGACCATAAGGTGCCCGAGGCAGCAATAGACCCTTGGAGACAAGTCGGCTGGAGGACGATGTATTGAATCTCGACGCAATTTGAGAGTTCCATCGTCATTAGGAGGCCCTGAACGTTACAATTAACTATCATTTTTGCGTCGGATTCGAAAATCTAGACTCACAGGAGAACTACCATAAGGTGCCCGAGGCAGCAATAGACCCTTGGAGACAAGTCGGCTGGAGGCTGATGTATTGAATCTCGACGCAATTTGAGTGTTCCGTCGGCATTAGGAGGCCATTAACGTTACAATTAACTATCGTTTTTGCGTCGGATTCGAAAATCTAGACTTACAAGAGAACGACCATAAGGTGCCCGAGGCAGCAATAGACCCTTGGAGACAAGTCGGCTGGAGGACGATGTATTGAATCTCGACGCAATTTGAGAGTTCCATCGTCATTAGGAGGCCCTGAACGTTACAATTAACTATCATTTTTGCGTCGGATTCGAAAATCTAGACTCACAGGAGAACTACCATAAGGTGCCCGAGGCAGCAATAGACCCTTGGAGACAATTCGGCTGGAGGCGGATGTATTGAATCTCGACGCAATTTGAGTGTTCCATCGGCATTAGGAGGCCCTGAACGTTACAATTAACTATCATTTTTGCGTCGTATTCGTAAATCTAGACTCACAGGAGAACGACCATAAGGTGCCCGAGGCAGCAACAGACCCTTGGAGACAAGTCGGCTGGAGGCCGATGTATTGAATCTCGACGCAATTTGAGTGTTCCATCGTCATTAGGAGGCCCTAAACGTTACAATTCACTATCATTTTTGCGTCGGATTCGAAAATCTAGACTCACAGGAGAAGGACCATGTGGTGCCCCAGGCAGCAACAGACCCTTGGAGACAAGTCGGCTGCAGGCCGATGTATTGAATCTCGACACAATTTGAGTGTTCCATCGTCATTAAGAGTCCCTGAGCATTGCATTTAACTATCAGTTTTGCGTCGGGTTCGAAAATATAGACTCACAGGAGAAGGACCATGTGGTGCCCGAGGAACAATAGACCCTTGGAGACAAGTCGGCTGCAGGCCGATGTATTGAATCTCGACTCAATTTGAGTGTTCCATCGTCATTACAAGGCCCTGAACGTTACAATTAACTATCATTTTTGCGTCGGATTCGAAAATCTAGACTCACAGGAGAACGACCATAAGGTGCCCGAGGCAGCAATAGACCCTTGGAGACAAGTCGGCTGGAGGCCGATGTATTGAATCTCGACGCAATTTGAGTGTTTCATCGGCATTAGGAGGCCCTGAACGTTACAATTAACTATCATTTTTGCGTCGGATTCGAAAATCTAGACTCACCGGAGACGGACCATGTGGTGCCCAAGGCAGCGATATCCCCTTGGAGACAAGTCGGCTGGAGGCCGATGTATTGAATCTCGACGCAATTTGAGAGTTCCATCGTCATTAGGAGGCCCTGAACGTTACAATTAACAATCATTTTTGCGTCGGATTCGAAAATCTAGACTCACAATAGAACGACCATAAGGTGCGCGAGGCAGCAATAGACCCTTAGAGACAAGTCGGCTGGAGGCCGATGTATTGAATCTCGACGCAATCTGAGAGTTCCATTGTCATTAGGAGGCCCTAAACGTTACAATTAACTATCATTTTTGCGTCGGATTCGAAAATCTAGACTCACCGGAGACGGACCATGTGGTGCCCGAGGCAGCGATATCCCCTTGGAGACAAGTCGGCTGCAGGCCGATCTATTGAATCTCGACGCAATTTGAGTGTTCCATCGTCACTACAAGGCCCTGAACGTTACAATTAAGTATCATTTTTGCGTCGGATTCAAAAATCTAGACTTACAAGAGAACGACCATAAGGTGCCCGAGGCCGCAGTAGACCCTTGGAGACAAGTCGGCTGGAGGACGATGTATTGAATCTCGACGCAATTTGAGAGTTCCATCGTCATTAGGAGGCCCTGAACGTTACAATTAACTATCATTTTTGCGTCGGATTCGAAAATCTAGACTCACAGGAGAACTACCATAAGGTGCCCGAGGCAGCAATAGACCCTTGGAGACAAGTCGGCTGGGGGCCGAAGTATTGAATCTCGACGCAATCTGAGAGTTCCATTGTCATTAGGAGGCCCTATACATTACAATTAACTTTCAATTTTGCGTCGGAATCGATAATCTAGACATACATGAGAATGACCATAAGGTGCCCGACGCAGCAACAGACCCTTGGAGACAAGTCGGCTGGAGGCCGATGTATTGGATCGCGACGCAATTTGAGTGTTCCATCGGCATTAGGAGGCCCTGAACGTTACAATTAACTATCATTTTTGCGTCGGATTCGAAAATCTAGACTCACAGGAGAATGACCATAAGGTGCCCGAGGCAGCAATAGACCCTTGGAGACAAGTCAGCTGGAGGACGATGTATTGAATCTCGACGCAATTTGAGTGTTCCATCGTCATTAGGAGGCCCTAAACGTTACAATTCACTATCATTTTCGCGTCGGGTTCGAAAACATAGACTCACAGGAGAAGGACCATGTGGTGCCCGAGGCATAATAGACCCTTGGAGACAAGTCGGCTGCAGGCCGATGTATTGAATCTCGACTCAATTTGAGTGTTCCATCGTCATTACAAGGCCCTGAACGTTACAATTAACTATCATTTTTGCGTCGGATTCGAAAATCTAGACTCACAGGAGAACGACCATAAGGTGCGCGAGGCAGCAATAGACCCTTAGAGACAAGTCGGCTGGAGGCCGATGTATTGAATCTCGACGCAATCTGAGAGTTCCATTGTCATTAGGAGGCCCTAAACGTTACAATTAACTATCATTTTTGCGTCGGATTCGATAATCTAGACTTACAAGAGAACGACCATAAGGTGCCAGAGGCAGCAACAGACCCTTGGAGACTAGTCGGCTGGAGGCTGATGTATTGAATCTCGACGCAATTTGAGTGTTCCGTCGGCATTAGGAGGCCATTAACGTTACAATTAACTATCATTTTTGCGTCGGATTCGAAAATCTAGACTTACAAGAGAACGACCATAAGGTGCCCGAGGCAGCAATAGACCCTTGGAGACAAGTCGGCTGGAGGACGATGTATTGAATCTCGACGCAATTTGAGAGTTCCATCGTCATTAGGAGGCCCTGAACGTTACAATTAACTATCATTTTTGCGTCGGATTCGAAAATCTAGACTCACAGGAGAACTACCATAAGGTGCCCGAGGCAGCAATAGACCCTTGGAGACAAGTCGGCTGGAGGCGGATGTATTGAATCTCGACGCAATTTGAGTGTTCCATCGCCATTAGGAGGCCCTGAACGTTACAATTAACTATCATTTTTGCGTCGTATTCGTAAATCTAGACTCACAGGAGAACGACCATAAGGTGCCCGAGGCAGCAACAGACCCTTGGAGACAAGTCGGCTGGAGGCCGATGTATTGAATCTGGACGCAATTTGAGTGTTCCATCGTCATTAGGAGGCCCTAAACGTTACAATTCACTATCATTTTTGCGTCGGATTCGAAAATCTAGACTCACAGGAGAAGGACCATGTGGTGCCCCAGGCAGCAACAGACCCTTGGAGACAAGTCGGCTGCAGGCCGATGTATTGAATCTCGACACAATTTGAGTGTGCCATCGTCATTAAGAGTCCCTGAGCATTACATTTAACTATCAGTTTTGCGTCGGGTTCGAAAATATAGACTCACAGGAGAAGGACCATGTGGTTCCCGAGGAACAATAGACCCTTGGAGACAAGTCGGCTGCAGGCCGATGTATTGAATCTCGACTCAATTTGAGTGTTCCATCGTCATTACAAGGCCCTGAACGTTACAATTAACTATCATTTTTGCGTCGGATTCGAAAATCTAGACTCACAGGAGAACGACCATAAGGTGCTCGACGCAGCAATAGACCCTTGGAGACAAGTCGGCTGGAGGCCGATGTATTGAATCTCGACGCAATTTGAGTGTTCCATCGTCATTAGGAGGCCCTAAACGTTACAATTCACTATCATTTTTGCGTCGGGTTCGAAAATATAGACTCACAGGAGAAGGACCATGTGGTGCCCGAGGCACAATAGACCCTTGGAGACAAGTCGGCTGGAGGCCGATGTATTGAATCTCGACTCAATTTGAGTGTTCCATCGTCATTACAAGGCCCTGAACGTTACAATTAACTATCATTTTTGCGTCGGATTCGAAAATCTAGACTCACAGGAGAACGATCATAAGGTGCCCGAGGCAGCAATAGACCCTTGGAGACAAGTCGGCTGGAGGCCGATGTATTGAATCTCGACGCAATTTGAGTGTTTCATCGGCATTAGGAGGCCCTGAACGTTACAATTAACTATCATTTTTGCGTCGGATTCGAAAATCTAGACTCACCGGAGACGGACCATGTGGTGCCCGAGGCAGCGATATCCCCTTGGAGACAAGTCGGCTGCAGGCCGATGTATTGAATCTCGACGCAATTTGAGTGTTCCATCGTCACTACAAGGCCCTGAACGTTACAATTAACTATCATTTTTGCGTCGGATTCGAAAATCTAGACTCACAGGAGAAGGACCATGTGGTGCCCCAGGCAGCAACAGACCCTTGGAGACAAGTCGGCTGCAGGCCGATGTATTGAATCTCGACACAATTTGAGTGTTCCATCGTCATTAAGAGTCCCTGAGCATTACATTTAACTATCAGTTTTGCGTCGGGTTCGTAAATATAGACTCACAGGAGAAGGACCATGTGGTGCCCGAGGAACAATAGACCCTTGGAGACAAGTCGGCTGCAGGCCGATGTATTGAATCTCGACTCAATTTGAGTGTTCCATCGTCATTACAAGGCCCTGAACGTTACAATTAACTATCATTTTTGCGTCGGATTCGAAAATCTAGACTCACAGGAGAACGACCATAAGGTGCCCGAGGCAGCAATAGACCCTTGGAGACAAGTCGGCTGGAGGCCGATGTATTGAATCTCGACGCAATTTGAGTGTTTCATCGTCATTAGGAGGCCCTAAACGTTACAATTCACTATCATTTTTGCGTCGGGTTCGAAAACATAGACTCACAGGAGAAGGACCATGTGGTGCCCGAGGCACAATAGACCCTTGGAGACAAGTCGGCTGCAGGCCGATGTATTGAATCTCGACTCAATTTGAGTGTTCCATCGTCATTACAAGGCCCTGAACGTTACAATTAACTATCATTTTTGCGTCGGATTCGAAAATCTAGACTCACAGGAGAACGACCATAAGGTGCCCGAGGCAGCAATAGACCCTTGGAGACAAGTCGGCTGGAGGCCGATGTATTGAATCTCGACGCAATTTGAGTGTTTCATCGGCATTAGGAGGCCCTGAACGTTACAATTAACTATCATTTTCGCGTCGGATTCGAAAATCTACTCACCGGAGACAGACCATGTGGTGCCCAAGGCAGCGATATCCCCTTGGAGACAAGTCGGCTGGAGGCCGATGTATTGAATCTCGACGCAATTTGAGAGTTCCATCGTCATTAGGAGGCCCTGAACGTTACAATTAACAATCATTTTTGCGTCGGATTCGAAAATCTAGACTTACAAGAGAACGACCATAAGGTGCCCGAGGCAGCAATAGACCCTCGGAGACAAGTCGGCTGGAGGACGATGTATTGAATCTCGACGCAATTTGAGAGTTCCATCGTCATTAGGAGGCCCTGAACGTTACAATTAACTATCATTTTTGCGTCGGATTCGAAAATCTAGACTCACAGGAGAACTACCATAAGGTGCCCGAGGCAGCAATAGACCCTTGGAGACAAGTCGGCTGGAGGCTGATGTATTGAATCTCGACGCAATTTGAGTGTTCCGTCGGCATTAGGAGGCCATTAACGTTACAATTAACTATCATTTTTGCGTCGGATTCGAAAATCTAGACTTACAAGAGAACGACCATAAGGTGCCCGAGGCAGCAATAGACCCTTGGAGACAAGTCGGCTGGAGGACGATGTATTGAATCTCGACGCAATTTGAGAGTTCCATCGTCATTAGGAGGCCCTGAACGTTACAATTAACTATCATTTTTGCGTCGGATTCGAAAATGTAGACTCGCAGGAGAACTACCATAAGGTGCCCGAGGCAGCAATAGACCCTTGGAGACAAGTCGGCTGGAGGCGGATGTATTGAATCTCGACGCAATTTGAGTGTTCCATCGGCATTAGGAGGCCCTGAACGTTACAATTAACTATCATTTTTGCGTCGTATTCGTAAATCTAGACTCACAGGAGAACGACCATAAGGTGCCCGAGGCAGCAACAGACCCTTGGAGACAAGTCGGCTGGAGGCCGATGTATTGAATCTCGACGCAATTTGAGTGTTCCATCGTCATTAGGAGGCCCTAAACGTTACAATTCACTATCATTTTTGCGTCGGATTCGAAAATCTAGACTCACAGGAGAAGGACCATGTGGTGCCCCAGGCAGCAACAGACCCTTGGAGACAAGTCGGCTGCAGGCCGATGTATTGAATCTCGACACAATTTGAGTGTTCCATCGTCATTAAGAGTCCCTGAGCATTACATTTAACTATCAGTTTTGCGTCGGGTTCGAAAATATAGACTCACAGGAGAAGGACCATGTGGTGCCCGAGGAACAATAGACCCTTGGAGACAAGTCGGCTGCAGGCCGATGTATTGAATCTCGACTCAATTTGAGTGTTCCATCGTCATTACAAGGCCCTGAACGTTACAATTAACTATCATTTTTGCGTCGGATTCGAAAATCTAGACTCACAGGAGAACGACCATAAGGTGCCCGAGGCAGCAATAGACCCTTGGAGACAAGTCGGCTGGGGGCCGAAGTATTGAATCTCGACGCAATTTGAGTGTTCCATCGTCATTAGGAGGCCCTAAACGTTACAATTCACTATCATTTTTGCGTCGGGTTCGAAAATATAGACTCACAGGAGAAGGACCATGTGGTGCCCGAGGTACAATAGACCCTTGGAGACAAGTCGGCTGGAGGCCGATGTATTGAATCTCGACTCAACTTGAGTGTTCCATCGTCATTACAAGGCCCTGAACGTTACAATTAACTATCATTTTTGCGTCGGATTCGAAAATCTAGACTCACAGGAGAACGATCATAAGGTGCCCGAGGCAGCAATAGACCCTTGGAGACAAGTCGGCTGGAGGCCGATGTATTGAATCTCGACGCAATTTGAGTGTTTCATCGGCATTAGGAGGCCCTGAACGTTACAATTAACTATCATTTTTGCGTCGGATTCGAAAATCTAGACTCACCGGAGACGGTCCATGTGGTGCCCGAGGCAGCGATATCCCCTTGGAGACAAGTCGGCTGCAGGCCGATGTATTGAATCTCGACGCAATTTGAGTGTTCCATCGTCACTACAAGGCCCTGAACGTTACAATTAACTATCATTTTTGCGTCGGATTCGAAAATCTAGACTTACAAGAGAACGACCATAAGGTGCCCGAGGCAGCAGTAGACCCTTGGAGACAAGTCGGCTGGAGGACGATGTATTGAATCTCGACGCAATTTGAGAGTTCCATCGTCATTAGGAGGCCCTGAACGTTACAATTAACTATCATTTTTGCGTCGGATTCGAAAATCTAGACTCACAGGAGAACTACCATAAGGTGCCCGAGGCAGCAATAGACCCTTGGAGACAAGTCGGCTGGAGGCCGATGTATTGAATCTCGACGCAATTTGAGTGTTCCATAGGCATTAGGAGGCCCTGAACGTTACAATTAACTATCATTTTTGCGTCGTATTCGTAAATCTAGACTCACAGGAGAACGACCATAAGGTGCCCGAGGCAGCAACAGACCCTTGGAGACAAGTCGGCTGGAGGCCGATGTATTGAATCTCGACGCAATTTGAGTGTTCCATCGTCATTAGGAGGCCCTGAACGTTACAATTCACTATCATTTTTGCGTCGGATTCGAAAATCTAGACTCACAGGAGAAGGACCATGTGGTGCCCCAGGCAGCAACAGACCCTTGGAGACAAGTCGGCTGCAGGCCGATGTATTGAATCTCGACACAATTTGAGTGTTCCATCGTCATTAAGGGTCCCTGAGCATTACATTTAACTATCAGTTTTGCGTCGGGTTCGAAAATATAGACTCACAGGAGAAGGACCATGTGGTGCCCGAGGAACAATAGACCCTTGGAGACAAGTCGGCTGCAGGCCGATGTATTGAATCTCGACTCAATTTGAGTGTTCCATCGTCATTACAAGGCCCTGAACGTTACAATTAACTATCATTTTTGCGTCGGATTCGAAAATCTAGACTCACAGGAGAACGACCATAAGGTGCCCGAGGCAGCAATAGACCCTTGGAGACAAGTCGGCTGGAGGCCGATGTATTGAATCTCGACGCAATTTGAGTGTTCCATCGTCATTAGGAGGCCCTAAACGTTACAATTCACTATCATTTTTGCGTCGGGTTCGAAAATATAGACTCACAGGAGAAGGACCATGTGGTGCCCGAGGCACAATAGACCCTTGGAGACAAGTCGGCTGGAGGCCGATGTATTGAATCTCGACTCAATTTGAGTGTTCCATCGTCATTACAAGGCCCTGAACGTTACAATTAACTATCATTTTTGCGTCGGATTCGAAAATCTAGACTCACAGGAGAACGACCATAAGGTGCCCGAGGCAGCAATAGACCCTTGGAGACAAGTCGGCTGGAGGCCGATGTATTGAATCTCGACGCAATTTGAGTGTTTCATCGGCATTAGGAGGCCCTGAACGTTACAATTAACTATCATTTTTGCGTCGGATTCGAAAATCTAGACTCACCGGAGAACGACCATAAGGTGCGCGAGGCAGCAATAGACCCTTGGAGACAAGTCGGCTGGAGGCCGATGTATTGAATCTCGACGCAATCTGAGAGTTCCATTGTCATTAGGAGGCCCTAAACGTTACAATTAACTTTCATTTTTGCGTCGGAATCGATAATCTAGACATACATGAGAATGACCATAAGGTGCCCGACGCAGCAACAGACCCTTGGAGACAAGTCGGCTGGAGGCCGATGTATTGGATCGCGACGCAATTTGAGTGTTCCATCGGCATTAGGAGGCCCTGAACGTTACAATTAACTATCATTTTTGCGTCGTATTCGTAAATCTAGACTCACAGGAGAACGACCATAAGGTGCCCGAGGCAGCAACAGACCCTTGGAGACAAGTCGGCTGGAGGACGATGTATTGAATCTCGACGCAATTTGAGAGTTCCATCGGCATTAGGAGGCCCTGAACGTTTCAATTAACTACCATTTTTGCGTCGGAATCGATAATGTAGACATACAAGAGAATGACCATAAGGTGCCCGACGCAGCAGCAGACCCTTGGAGACAAGTCGCCTGGAGGCCGATGTATTGAATCTCGACGCAATTTGAGAGTTCCATCGTCATTAGGAGGCCCTGAACGTTACAATTAACAATCATTTTTGCGTCGGATTCGAAAATCTAGACTCACAGGAGAATGACCATAAGGTGCCCGAGGCAGCAATAGACCCTTGGAGACAAGTCGGCTGGAGGACGATGTATTGAATCTCGACGCAATTTGAGAGTTCCATCGGCATTAGGAGGCCCTGAACGTTTCAATTAACTACCATTTTTGCGTCGGATTCGAAAATCTAGACTTACAAGAGAACGACCATAAGGTGCCCGAGGCATCAACAGACCCTTGGAGACAAGTCGGCTGGAGGCCGATGTATTGAATCTCGACGCAATTTGAGTGTTCCATCGGCATTAAGAGGCCCTGAGCATTACATTTAACTATCAGTTTTGCGTCGGATTCGAAAATCTAGACTCACAGGAGAAGGACAATGTGGTGCCCAAGGCAGCAATAGACCCTTGGAGACAAATCGGCTGGAGGCCGATGTATTGTATCTCGACGCAATTTGAGTGTTCCATCGTCATTAGGAGGCCCTAAACGTTACAATTAACTATCATTTTTGCGTCGGATTCGATAATCTAGACTTACAAGAGAACGACCATAAGGTGCCAGAGGCAGCAACAGACCCTTGGAGACTAGTCGGCTGGAGGCTGATGTATTGAATCTCGACGCAATTTGAGTGTTCCGTCGGCATTAGGAGGCCATTAACGTTTCAACTAACTATCATTTTTGCGTCGGATTCGAAAATCTAGACTCACAGGAGAACGACCATAAGGTGCCCGAGGCAGCAACAGACCCTTGGAGACAAGTCGGCTGGAGGCCGATGTATTGAATCTCGACGCAATTTGAGTGTTCCATCGTCATTAGGTGGCCCTAAACGTTACAACTCACTATCATTTTTGCGTCGGATTCGAAATTCTAGACTCACAGGAGAAGGAGCATGTGGTGCCCGAGGCTGCAATAGACCCTTGGAGACAAGTCGGCTGCAGGCCGATGTATTGAATCTCGACGCAATTTGAGTGTTCCATTGTCACTACAAGGCCCTGAACGTTACAATTAACTATCATTTTTGCGTCGGATTCGAAAATCTAGACTCGCAGGAGAACGACCATAAGGTGCCCGAGGCAGCAATAGACCCTTGGAGACAAGTCGGCTGGAGGACGATGTATTGAATCTCGACGCAATCTGAGAGTTCCATTGTCATTAGGATGCCCTAAACGTTACAATTAACTATCATTTTTGCGTCGGAATCGATAATGTAGACATACAAGAGAATGACCATAAGGTGCCCGACGCAGCAGCAGACCCTTGGAGACAAGTCGGCTGGAGGCCGATGTATTGAATCTCGACGCAATTTGAGAGTTCCATCGTCATTAGGAGGCCCTGAACGTTACAACTAACAATCATTTTTGCGTCGGATTCGAAAATCTAGACTCACAGGAGAATGAGCATAAGGTGCCCGAGGCAGCAATAGACCCTTGGAGACAAGTCGGCTGGAGGACGATGTATTGAATCTCGACGCAATTTGAGAGTTCCATCGGCATTAGGAGGCCCTGAACGTTTCAATTAACTATCATTTTTGCGTCGGATTCGAAAATCTAGACTTACAAGAGAACGACCATAAGGTGCCCGAGGCAGCAACAGACCCTTGGAGACAAGTCGGCTGGAGGCCGATGTATTGAATCTCGACGCAATTTGAGTGTTCCATCGTCATTAAGAGTCCCTGAGCATTACATTTAACTATCAGTTTTGCGTCGGGTTCGAAAATATAGACTCACAGGAGAAGGACCATGTGGTGCCCGAGGAACAATAGACCCTTGGAGACAAGTCGGCTGCAGGCCGATGTATTGAATCTCGACTCAATTTGAGTGTTCCATCGTCATTACAAGGCCCTGAACGTTACAATTAACTATCATTTTTGCGTCGGATTCGAAAATCTAGACTCACAGGAGAACGACCATAAGGTGCCCGAGGCAGCAATAGACCCTTGGAGACAAGTCGGCTGGAGGCCGATGTATTGAATCTCGACGCAATTTGAGTGTTCCATCGTCATTAGGAGGCCCTAAACGTTACAATTCACTATCATTTTTGCGTCGGGTTCGAAAATATAGACTCACAGGAGAAGGACCATGTGGTGCCCGAGGCACAATAGACCCTTGGAGACAAGTCGGCTGGAGGCCGATGTATTGAATCTCGACTCAATTTGAGTGTTCCATCGTCATTACAAGGCCCTGAACGTTACAATTAACTATCATTTTTGCGTCGGATTCGAAAATCTAGACTCACAGGAGAACGACCATAAGGTGCCCGAGGCAGCAATAGACCCTTGGAGACAAGTCGGCTGGAGGCCGATGTATTGAATCTCGACGCAATTTGAGTGTTTCATCGGCATTAGGAGGCCCTGAACGTTACAATTAACTATCATTTTTGCGTCGGATTCGAAAATCTAGACTCACCGGAGAACGACCATAAGGTGCGCGAGGCAGCAATAGACCCTTGGAGACAAGTCGGCTGGAGGCCGATGTATTGAATCTCGACGCAATCTGAGAGTTCCATTGTCATTAGGAGGCCCTAAACGTTACAATTAACTTTCATTTTTGCGTCGGAATCGATAATCTAGACATACATGAGAATGACCATAAGGTGCCCGACTCAGCAACAGACCCTTTTAGACAAGTCGGCTGGAGGCCGATGTATTGGATCGCGACGCAATTTGAGTGTTCCATCGGCATTAGGAGGCCCTGAACGTTACAATTAACTATCATTTTTGCGTCGTATTCGTAAATCTAGACTCACAGGAGAACGACCATAAGGTGCCCGAGGCAGCAACAGACCCTTGGAGACAAGTCGGCTGGAGGACGATGTATTGAATCTCGACGCAATTTGAGAGTTCCATCGGCATTAGGAGGCCCTGAACGTTTCAATTAACTACCATTTTTGCGTCGGAATCGATAATGTAGACTTACAAGAGAATGACCATAAGGTGCCCGACGCAGCAGCAGACCCTTGGAGACAAGTCGCCTGGAGGCCGATGTATTGAATCTCGACGCAATTTGAGAGTTCCATCGTCATTAGGAGGCCCTGAACGTTACAATTAACAATCATTTTTGCGTCGGATTCGAAAATCTAGACTCACAGGAGAATGACCATAAGGTGCCCGAGGCAGCAATAGACCCTTGGAGACAAGTCGGCTGGAGGACGATGTATTGAATCTCGACGCAATTTGAGAGTTCCATCGGCATTAGGAGGCCCTGAACGTTTCAATTAACTACCATTTTTGCGTCGGATTCGAAAATCTAGACTTACAAGAGAACGACCATAAGGTGCCCGAGGCATCAACAGACCCTTGGAGACAAGTCGGCTGGAGGCCGATGTATTGAATCTCGACGCAATTTGAGTGTTCCATCGGCATTAAGAGGCCCTGAGCATTACATTTAACTATCAGTTTTGCGTCGGATTCGAAAATCTAGACTCACAGGAGAAGGACAATGTGGTGCCCAAGGCAGCAATAGACCCTTGGAGACAAATCGGCTGGAGGCCGATGTATTGTATCTCGACGCAATTTGAGTGTTCCATCGTCATTAGGAGGCCCTAAACGTTACAATTAACTATCATTTTTGCGTCGGATTCGATAATCTAGACTTACAAGAGAACGACCATAAGGTGCCAGAGGCAGCAACAGACCCTTGGAGACTAGTCGGCTGGAGGCTGATGTATTGAATCTCGACGCAATTTGAGTGTTCCGTCGGCATTAGGAGGCCATTAACGTTTCAATTAACTATCATTTTTGCGTCGGATTCGAAAATCTAGACTCACAGGAGAACGACCATAAGGTGCCCGAGGCAGCAACAGACCCTTGGAGACAAGTCGGCTGGAGGCCGATGTATTGAATCTCGACGCAATTTGAGTGTTCCATCGTCATTAGGTGGCCCTAAACGTTACAACTCACTATCATTTTTGCGTCGGATTCGAAATTCTAGACTCACAGGAGAAGGAGCATGTGGTGCCCGAGGCTGCAATAGACCCTTGGAGACAAGTCGGCTGCAGGCCGATGTATTGAATCTCGACGCAATTTGAGTGTTCCATTGTCACTACAAGGCCCTGAACGTTACAATTAACTATCATTTTTGCGTCGGATTCGAAAATCTAGACTCGCAGGAGAACGACCATAAGGTGCCCGAGGCAGCAATAGACCCTTGGAGACAAGTCGGCTGGAGGACGATGTATTGAATCTCGACGCAATCTGAGAGTTCCATTGTCATTAGGATGCCCTAAACGTTACAATTAACTATCATTTTTGCGTCGGAATCGATAATGTAGACATACAAGAGAATGACCATAAGGTGCCCGACGCAGCAGCAGACCCTTGGAGACAAGTCGGCTGGAGGCCGATGTATTGAATCTCGACGCAATTTGAGAGTTCCATCGTCATTAGGAGGCCCTGAACGTTACAACTAACAATCATTTTTGCGTCGGATTCGAAAATCTAGACTCACAGGAGAATGAGCATAAGGTGCCCGAGGCAGCAATAGACCCTTGGAGACAAGTCGGCTGGAGGACGATGTATTGAATCTCGACGCAATTTGAGAGTTCCATCGGCATTAGGAGGCCCTGAACGTTTCAATTAACTATCATTTTTGCGTCGGATTCGAAAATCTAGACTTACAAGAGAACGACCATAAGGTGCCCGAGGCAGCAACAGACCCTTGGAGACAAGTCGGCTGGAGGCCGATGTATTGAATCTCGACGCAATTTGAGTGTTCCATCGGCATTAAGAGGCCCTGAGCATTACATTTAACTATCAGTTTTGCGTCGGATTCGAAAATCTAGACTCACAGGAGAAGGACAATGTGGTGCCCAAGGCAGCAATAGACCCTTGGAGACAAATCGGCTGGAGGCCGATGTATTGAATCTCGACGCAATTTGAGTGTTCCATCGTCATTAGGAGGCCCTAAACGTTACAATTCACTATCATTTTCGCGTCGGGTTCGAAAACATAGACTCACAGGAGAAGGACCATGTGGTGCCCGAGGCACAATAGACCCTTGGAGACAAGTCGGCTGCAGGCCGATGTATTGAATCTCGACTCAATTTGAGTGTTCCATCGTCATTACAAGGCCCTGAACGTTACAATTAACTATCATTTTTGCGTCGGATTCGAAAATCTAGACTCACAGGAGAACGACCATAAGGTGCCCGAGGCAGCAATAGACCCTTGGAGACAAGTCGGCTGGAGGCCGATGTATTGAATCTCGACGCAATTTGAGTGTTCCATCGGCATTAGGAGGCCCTAAACGTTACAATTCACTATCATTTTTGCGTCGGGTTCGAAAATATAGACTCACAGGAGAAGGACCATGTGGTGCCCGAGGCACAATAGACCCTTGGAGACAAGTCGGCTGGAGGCCGATGTATTGAATCTCGACTCAATTTGAGTGTTCCATCGTCATTACAAGGCCCTGAACGTTACAATTAACTATCATTTTTGCGTCGGATTCGAAAATCTAGACTCACAGGAGAACGACCATAAGGTGCCCGAGGCAGCAATAGACCCTTGGAGACAAGTCGGCTGGAGGCCGATGTATTGAATCTCGACGCAATTTGAGTGTTTCATCGGCATTAGGAGGCCCTGAACGTTACAATTAACTATCATTTTTGCGTCGGATTCGAAAATCTAGACTCACCGGAGAACGACCATAAGGTGCGCGAGGCAGCAATAGACCCTTGGAGACAAGTCGGCTGGAGGCCGATGTATTGAATCTCGACGCAATCTGAGAGTTCCATTGTCATTAGGAGGCCCTAAACGTTACAATTAACTTTCATTTTTGCGTCGGAATCGATAATCTAGACATACATGAGAATGACCATAAGGTGCCCGACGCAGCAACAGACCCTTGGAGACAAGTCGGCTGGAGGCCGATGTATTGGATCGCGACGCAATTTGAGTGTTCCATCGGCATTAGGAGGCCCTGAACGTTACAATTAACTATCATTTTTGCGTCGTATTCGTAAATCTAGACTCACAGGAGAACGACCATAAGGTGCCCGAGGCAGCAACAGACCCTTGGAGACAAGTCGGCTGGAGGACGATGTATTGAATCTCGACGCAATTTGAGAGTTCCATCGGCATTAGGAGGCCCTGAACGTTTCAATTAACTACCATTTTTGCGTCGGAATCGATAATGTAGACATACAAGAGAATGACCATAAGGTGCCCGACGCAGCAGCAGACCCTTGGAGACAAGTCGCCTGGAGGCCGATGTATTGAATCTCGACGCAATTTGAGAGTTCCATCGTCATTAGGAGGCCCTGAACGTTACAATTAACAATCATTTTTGCGTCGGATTCGAAAATCTAGACTCACAGGAGAATGACCATAAGGTGCCCGAGGCAGCAATAGACCCTTGGAGACAAGTCGGCTGGAGGACGATGTATTGAATCTCGACGCAATTTGAGAGTTCCATCGGCATTAGGAGGCCCTGAACGTTTCAATTAACTACCATTTTTGCGTCGGATTCGAAAATCTAGACTTACAAGAGAACGACCATAAGGTGCCCGAGGCATCAACAGACCCTTGGAGACAAGTCGGCTGGAGGCCGATGTATTGAATCTCGACGCAATTTGAGTGTTCCATCGGCATTAAGAGGCCCTGAGCATTACATTTAACTATCAGTTTTGCGTCGGATTCGAAAATCTAGACTCACAGGAGAAGGACAATGTGGTGCCCAAGGCAGCAATAGACCCTTGGAGACAAATCGGCTGGAGGCCGATGTATTGTATCTCGACGCAATTTGAGTGTTCCATCGTCATTAGGAGGCCCTAAACGTTACAATTAACTATCATTTTTGCGTCGGATTCGATAATCTAGACTTACAAGAGAACGACCATAAGGTGCCAGAGGCAGCAACAGACCCTTGGAGACTAGTCGGCTGGAGGCTGATGTATTGAATCTCGACGCAATTTGAGTGTTCCGTCGGCATTAGGAGGCCATTAACGTTTCAATTAACTATCATTTTTGCGTCGGATTCGAAAATCTAGACTCACAGGAGAACGACCATAAGGTGCCCGAGGCAGCAACAGACCCTTGGAGACAAGTCGGCTGGAGGCCGATGTATTGAATCTCGACGCAATTTGAGTGTTCCATCGTCATTAGGTGGCCCTAAACGTTACAACTCACTATCATTTTTGCGTCGGATTCGAAATTCTAGACTCACAGGAGAAGGAGCATGTGGTGCCCGAGGCTGCAATAGACCCTTGGAGACAAGTCGGCTGCAGGCCGATGTATTGAATCTCGACGCAATTTGAGTGTTCCATTGTCACTACAAGGCCCTGAACGTTACAATTAACTATCATTTTTGCGTCGGATTCGAAAATCTAGACTCGCAGGAGAACGACCATAAGGTGCCCGAGGCAGCAATAGACCCTTGGAGACAAGTCGGCTGGAGGACGATGTATTGAATCTCGACGCAATCTGAGAGTTCCATTGTCATTAGGATGCCCTAAACGTTACAATTAACTATCATTTTTGCGTCGGAATCGATAATGTAGACATACAAGAGAATGACCATAAGGTGCCCGACGCAGCAGCAGACCCTTGGAGACAAGTCGGCTGGAGGCCGATGTATTGAATCTCGACGCAATTTGAGAGTTCCATCGTCATTAGGAGGCCCTGAACGTTACAACTAACAATCATTTTTGCGTCGGATTCGAAAATCTAGACTCACAGGAGAATGAGCATAAGGTGCCCGAGGCAGCAATAGACCCTTGGAGACAAGTCGGCTGGAGGACGATGTATTGAATCTCGACGCAATTTGAGAGTTCCATCGGCATTAGGAGGCCCTGAACGTTTCAATTAACTATCATTTTTGCGTCGGATTCGAAAATCTAGACTTACAAGAGAACGACCATAAGGTGCCCGAGGCAGCAACAGACCCTTGGAGACAAGTCGGCTGGAGGCCGATGTATTGAATCTCGACGCAATTTGAGTGTTCCATCGGCATTAAGAGGCCCTGAGCATTACATTTAACTATCAGTTTTGCGTCGGATTCGAAAATCTAGACTCACAGGAGAAGGACAATGTGGTGCCCAAGGCAGCAATAGACCCTTGGAGACAAATCGGCTGGAGGCCGATGTATTGAATCTCGACGCAATTTGAGTGTTCCATCGTCATTAGGAGGCCCTAAACGTTACAATTCACTATCATTTTCGCGTCGGGTTCGAAAACATAGACTCACAGGAGAAGGACCATGTGGTGCCCGAGGCACAATAGACCCTTGGAGACAAGTCGGCTGCAGGCCGATGTATTGAATCTCGACTCAATTTGAGTGTTCCATCGTCATTACAAGGCCCTGAACGTTACAATTAACTATCATTTTTGCGTCGGATTCGAAAATCTAGACTCACAGGAGAACGACCATAAGGTGCCCGAGGCAGCAATAGACCCTTGGAGACAAGTCGGCTGGAGGCCGATGTATTGAATCTCGACGCAATTTGAGTGTTCCATCGGCATTAGGAGGCCCTGAACGTTACAATTAACTATCATTTTTGCGTCGTATTCGTAAATCTAGACTCACAGGAGAACGACCATAAGGTGCCCGAGGCAGCATCAGACCCTTGGAGACAAGTCGGCTGGAGGCCGATGTATTGAATCTCGACGCAATTTGAGTGTTCCATCGTCATTAGGAGGCCCTAAACGTTACAATTCACTGTCATTTTTGCGTCGGATTCGAAAATCTAGACTCACAGGAGAAGGACCATGTGGTGCCCCAGGCAGCTACAGACCCTTGGAGACAAGTCGGCTGCAGGCCGATGTATTGAATCTCGACACAATTTGAGTGTTCCATCGTCATTAAGAGTCCCTGAGCATTACATTTAGCTATCAGTTTTGCGTCGCGTCCGAAAATATAGACTCACAGGAGAAGGACAATGTGGTGCCCGAGGAACAATAGACCCTTGGAGACAAGTCGGCTGCAGGCCGATGTATTGAATCTCGACTCAATTTGAGTGTTCCATCGTCATTACAAGGCCCTGAACGTTACAATTAACTATCATTTTTGCGTCGGATTCGAAAATCTAGACTCACAGGAGAACGACCATAAGGTGCGCGAGGCAGCATTAGACCCTTAGAGACAAGTCGGCTGGAGGCCGATGTATTGAATCTCGACGCAATCTGAGAGTTCCATTGTCATTAGGAGGCCCTAAAAGTTACAATTAACTATCATTTTTGCGTCGGATTCGATAATCTAGACTTACAAGAGAACGACCATAAGGTGCCAGAGGCAGCAACAGACTCTTGGAGACTAGTCGGCTGGAGGCTGATGTATTGAATCTCGACGCAATTTGAGTGTTCCGTCGGCATTAGGAGGCCATTAACGTTACAATTGACTATCATTTTTGCGTCGGATTCGAAAATCTAGACTTACAAGAGAACGACCATAAGGTGCCCGAGGCAGCAATAGACCCTTGGAGACAAGTCGGCTGGAGGACGATGTATTGAATCTCGACGCAATTTGAGAGTTCCATCGTCATTAGGAGGCCCTGAACGTTACAATTAACTATCATTTTTGCGTCGTATTCGTAAATCTAGACTCACAGGAGAACGACCATAAGGTGCCCGAGGCAGCAACAGACCCTTGGAGACAAGTCGGCTGGAGGCCGATGTATTGAATCTCGACGCAATTTGAGTGTTCCATCGTCATTAGGAGGCCCTAAACGTTACAATTCACTATCATTTTTGCGTCGGATTCGAAAATCAAGACTCACAGGAGAAGGACCATGTGGTGCCCCAGGCAGCAACAGACCCTTGGAGACAAGTCGGCTGCAGGCCGATGTATTGAATCTCGACACAATTTGAGTGTTCCATCGTCATTAAGAGTCCCTGAGCATTACATTTAACTATCAGTTTTGCGTCGGGTTCGAAAATATAGACTCACAGGAGAAGGACCATGTGGTGCCCGAGGAACAATAGACCCTTGGAGACAAGTCGGCTGCAGGCCGATGTATTGAATCTCGACTCAATTTGAGTGTTCCATCGTCATTACAAGGCCCTGAACGTTACAATTAACTATCATTTTTGCGTCGGATTCGAAAATCTAGACTCACAGGAGAACGACCATAAGGTGCCCGAGGCAGCAATAGACCCTTGGAGACAAGTCGGCTGGAGGCCGATGTATTGAATCTCGACGCAATTTGAATGTTCCATCGTCATTAGGAGGCCCTAAACGTTACAATTCACTATCATTTTTGCGTCGGGTTCGAAAATATAGACTCACAGGAGAAGGACCATGTGGTGCCCGAGGCACAATAGACCCTTGGAGACAAGTCGGCTGGAGGCCGATGTATTGAATCTCGACTCAATTTGAGTGTTCCATCGTCATTACAAGGCCCTGAACGTTACAATTAACTATCATTTTTGCGTCGGATTCGAAAATCTAGACTCACAGGAGAACGACCATAAGGTGCCCGAGGCAGCAATAGACCCTTGGAGACAAGTCGGCTGGAGGCCGATGTATTGAATCTCGACGCAATTTGAGTGTTTCATCGGCATTAGGAGGCCCTGAACGTTACAATTAAGTATCATTTTTGCGTCGGATTCGAAAATCTAGACTCACCGGAGACGGACCATGTGGTGCCCGAGGTAGCGATATCCCCTTGGAGACAAGTCGGCTGCAGGCCGATGTATTGAATCTCGACGCAATTTGAGTGTTCCATCGTCATTAGGAGGCCCTAAACGTTACAATTAACAATCATTTTTGCGTCGGATTCGAAAATCTAGACTCACAGGAGAACGACCATAAGGTGCGCGAGGCAGCAATAGACCCTTGGAGACAAGTCGGCTGGAGGCCGATGTATTGAATCTCGACGCAATCTGAGAGTTCCATTGTCATTTGGAGGCCCTAAACGTTACAATTAACTTTCATTTTTGCGTCGGAATCGATAATCTAGACATACATGAGAATGACCATAAGGTGCCCGACGCAGCAACAGACCCTTGGAGACAAGTCGGCTGGAGGCCGATGTATTGGATCGCGACGCAATTTGAGTGTTCCATCGGCATTAGGAGGCCCTGAACGTTACAATTAACTATCATTTTTGCGTCGTATTCGTAAATCTAGACTCACAGGAGAACGACCATAAGGTGCCCGAGGCAGCAACAGACCCTTGGAGACAAGTCGGCTGGAGGCCGATGTATTGAATCTCGACGCAATTTGAGTGTTCCATCGTCATTAGGAGGACCTAAGCGTTACAATTCGCTATCATTTTTGCGTCGGATTCGAAAATCTAGACTCGCAGGAGAACGACCATAAAGTGCCCGAGGCAGCAATAGACCCTTGGAGACAAGTCGGCTGGAGGCCGATGTATTGAATCTCGACGCAATTTGAGAGTTCCATCGTCATTAGGAGGCCCCGAACGTTACAATTAACAATCATTTTTGCGTCGGATTCGAAAATCTAGTCTTACAAGAGAACGAACGTAAGGTGCCCGAGGCAGCATTAGACCCTTGGAGACAAGTCGGCTGGAGGACGATGTATTGAATCTCGACGCAATTTGAGTGTCTCATCGTCATTACGAGGCCCTAAACGTTACAATTAACTATCATTATTGCGTCGGATTCGATAATCTAAACTCACAGGAGAACGACCATAAGGTGCCCGAGGCAGCAACAGACCCTTGGAGACAAGTAGGCTGGAGGCCGATGTATTGAATCTCGACGCAATTTGAGTGTTCCATCGTCATTACAAGGCCCTGAACGAAACAATTAACTATCATTCTTGCGTCGGATTCGAAAATCTAGACTCACCGGAGACGGACCATGTGGTGGCCAAGGCAGCGATATCCCCTTGGAGACAAGTCGGCTGGAGGCCGATGTATTGAATCTCGACGCAATTTGAGAGTTCCATCGTCATTAGGAGGCCCTGAACGTTACACTTAACAATCATTTTTGCGTCGGATTCGAAAATCTAGACTCACAGGAGAACGACCATAAGGTGCGCGAGGCAGCAATAGACCCTTGGAGACAAGTCGGCTGGAGGGCGATGTATTGAATCTCGAGGCAATCTGAGAGTTCCATCGTCATTAAGAGTCCCTGAGCATTACATTTAACTATCAGTTTTGCGTCGGATTCGAAAATTTAGACTCACAGGAGAAGGACAATGTGGTGCCCGAGGCAGCAATAGACCCTTGGAGACAAATCGGCTGGAGGCCGATGTATTGAATCTCGACGCAATTTGAGTGTTCCATCGTCATTAGGAGGCCCTAAACGTTACAATTCACTATCATTTTTGCGTCGGGTTCGAAAATATAGACTCACAGGAGAAGGACCATGTGGTGCCCGAGGCACAATAGACCCTTGGAGACAAGTCGGCTGCAGGCCGATGTATTGAATCTCGACTCAATTTGAGTGTTCCATCGTCATTACAAGGCCCTGAACGTTACAATTAACTATCATTTTTGCGTCGGATTCGAAAATCTAGACTCACAGGAGAACGACCATAAGGTGCCCGAGGCAGCAATAGACCCTTGGAGACAAGTCGGCTGGAGGCCGATGTATTGAATCTCGACGCAATTTGAGTGTTTCATCGGCATTAGGAGGCCCTGAACGTTACAATTAACTATCATTGTTGCGTCGGATTCGAAAATCTAGACTCACCGGAAACGGACCATGTGGTGCCCGAGGCAGCGATATCCCCTTATAGACAAGTCGGCAGGAGGCCGATGTATTGAATCTCGACGCAATTTGATAGTTCCATCGTCATTAGGAGGCCCTGAACGTTACAATTAACAATCATTTTTGCGTCGGATTCGAAAATCTAGACTCACGGGAGAACGACCATAAGGTGCCCGGGGCAGCAATAGACCATTGCAGACAAGTCGGCTGGAGGCCGATGTATTGAATCTCGGCGCAATCTGAGAGTTCCATCGTCATTAGGAGGCCCTAAACGTTACAATTACCTATCCTTTTTGCTTCGGATTCGATAATCTAGACATACAAGAGAATGACCATAAGGTGCCCGAGGCAGCAAAAGACCCTTGGAGACAAGTCGGCTGGAGGCCGATGTATTGAATCTCGACGCAATTTGAGTGTTCCATCGTCACTACAAGGCCCTGAACGTTACAATGAACTATCATTTTTGCGTCGGATTCGAAAATCTAGACTCACAGGAGAAGGACCATGTGGTGCCCGAGGCTGCAATAGACCCTTGGAGACAAGTCGGCTGCAGGCCGATGTATTGAATCTCGACGCAATTTGAGTGTTCCATCGTCACTACAAGGCCCTGAACGTTACAATTAACTATCATTTTTGCGTCGGATTCGAAAATCTAGACTCGCAGGAGAACGACCATAAGGTGCCCGAGGCAGCAATCTCCAAGGGTCCTTGGAGACAAGTCGGCTGGAGGCCGATGTATTGAATCTCGACGCAATCTGAGAGTTCCATTGTCATTAGGATGCCCTAAACGTTACAATTAACTATCATTTTTGCGTCGGAATCGATAATGTAGACATACAAGAGAATGACCATAAGGTGCCCGACGCAGCAGCAGACCCTTGGAGACAAGTCGGCTGGAGGCCGATGTATTGAATCTCGACGCAATTTGAGAGTTCCATCGTCATTAGGAGGCCCTGAACGTTACAATTAACAATCATTTTTGCGTCGGATTCGAAAATCTAGACTCGCAGGAGAACGACCATAAAGTGCCCGAGGCAGCAATAGACCCTTGGAGACAAGTCGGCTGGAGGCCGATGTATTGAATCTCGACGCAATTTGAGAGTTCCATCGTCATTAGGAGGCCCCGAACGTTACAATTAACAATCATTTTTGCGTCGGATTCGAAAATCTAGACTTACAAGAGAACGAACGTAAGGTGCCCGAGGCAGCATTAGACCCTTGGAGACAAGTCGGCTGGAGGACGATGTATTGAATCTCGACGCAATTTGAGTGTCCCATCGTCATTACGAGGCCCTAAACGTTACAATTAACTATCATTATTGCGTCGGATTCGATAATCTAAACTCACAGGAGAACGACCATAAGGTGCCCGAGGCAGCAACAGACCCTTGGAGACAAGTAGGCTGGAGGCCGATGTATTGAATCTCGACGCAATTTGAGTGTTCCATCGTCATTACAAGGCCCTGAACGAAACAATTAACTATCATTTTTGCGTCGGATTCGAAAATCTAGACTCACCGGAGACGGACCATGTGGTGGCCAAGGCAGCGATATCCCCTTGGAGACAAGTCGGCTGGAGGCCGATGTATTGAATCTCGACGCAATTTGAGAGTTCCATCGTCATTAGGAGGCCCTGAACGTTACACTTAACAATCATTTTTGCGTCGGATTCGAAAATCTAGACTCACAGGAGAACGACCATAAGGTGCGCGAGGCAGCAATAGACCCTTGGAGACAAGTCGGCTGGAGGCCGATGTATTGAATCTCGGCGCAATCTGAGAGTTCCATCGTCATTAGGAGGCCCTAAACGTTACAATTACCTATCCTTTTTGCTTCGGATTCGATAATCTAGACATACAAGAGAATGACCATAAGGTGCCCGAGGCAGCAAAAGACCCTTGGAGACAAGTCGGCTGGAGGCCGATGTATTGGATCTCGACGCAATTTGAGTGTTCCATCGGCATTAGGAGGTCCTGAACGTTACAATTAACTATCATTTTTGCGTCGGATTCGAAAATCTAGTCTCACAGGAGAACGACGATAAGGTGCCCGAGGCAGCAACAGACCCTTGGAGACAAGTCGGCTGGAGGCCGATGTATTGAATCTCGACGCAATTTGAGTGTTCCATCGTCATTAGGAGGCCCTAAACGTTACAATTCACTATCATTTTTGCGTCGGATTCGAAATTCTAGACTCACAGGAGAAGGACCATGTGGTGCCCGAGGCTGCAATAGACCCTTGGAGACAAGTCGGCTGCAGGCCGATGTATTGAATCTCGACGCAATTTGAGTACTCCATCGTCACTACAAGGCCCTGAACGTTACAATTAATTATCATTTTTGCGTCGGATTCGAAAATCTAGACTCGCAGGAGAACGACCATAAGGTGCCCGAGGCAGCAATCTCCAAGGGTCCTTGGAGACAAGTCGGCTGGAGGCCGATGTATTGAATCTCGACGCAATCTGAGAGTTCCATTGTCATTAGGATGCCCTAAACGTTACAATTAACTATCATTTTTGCGTCGGAATCGATAATGTAGACATACAAGAGAATGACCATAAGGTGCCCGACGCAGCAGCAGACCCTTGGAGACAAGTCGGCTGGAGGCCGATGTATTGAATCTCGACGCAATTTGAGAGTTCCATCGTCATTAGGAGGCCCTGAACGTTACAATTAACAATCATTTTTGCGTCGGATTCGAAAATCTAGACTCGCAGGAGAACGACCATAAAGTGCCCGAGGCAGCAATAGACCCTTGGAGACAAGTCGGCTGGAGGCCGATGTATTGAATCTCGACGCAATTTGAGAGTTCCATCGTCATTAGGAGGCCCCGAACGTTACAATTAACAATCATTTTTGCGTCGGATTCGAAAATCTAGACTTACAAGAGAACGAACGTAAGGTGCCCGAGGCAGCATTAGACCCTTGGAGACAAGTCGGCTGGAGGACGATGTATTGAATCTCGACGCAATTTGAGTGTCCCATCGTCATTACGAGGCCCTAAACGTTACAATTAACTATCATTATTGCGTCGGATTCGATAATCTAAACTCACAGGAGAACGACCATAAGGTGCCCGAGGCAGCAACAGACCCTTGGAGACAAGTAGGCTGGAGGCCGATGTATTGAATCTCGACGCAATTTGAGTGTTCCATCGTCATTACAAGGCCCTGAACGAAACAATTAACTATCATTTTTGCGTCGGATTCGAAAATCTAGACTCACCGGAGACGGACCATGTGGTGGCCAAGGCAGCGATATCCCCTTGGAGACAAGTCGGCTGGAGGCCGATGTATTGAATCTCGACGCAATTTGAGAGTTCCATCGTCATTAGGAGGCCCTGAACGTTACACTTAACAATCATTTTTGCGTCGGATTCGAAAATCTAGACTCACAGGAGAACGACCATAAGGTGCGCGAGGCAGCAATAGACCCTGGAGACAAGTCGGCTGGAGGCCGATGTATTGAATCTCGGCGCAATCTGAGAGTTCCATCGTCATTAGGAGGCCCTAAACGTTACAATTACCTATCCTTTTTGCTTCGGATTCGATAATCTAGACATACAAGAGAATGACCATAAGGTGCCCGAGGCAGCAAAAGACCCTTGGAGACAAGTCGGCTGGAGGCCGATGTATTGGATCTCGACGCAATTTGAGTGTTCCATCGGCATTAGGAGGTCCTGAACGTTACAATTAACTATCATTTTTGCGTCGGATTCGAAAATCTAGTCTCACAGGAGAACGACGATAAGGTGCCCGAGGCAGCAACAGACCCTTGGAGACAAGTCGGCTGGAGGCCGATGTATTGAATCTCGACGCAATTTGAGTGTTCCATCGTCATTAGGAGGCCCTAAACGTTACAATTCACTATCATTTTTGCGTCGGATTCGAAATTCTAGACTCACAGGAGAAGGACCATGTGGTGCCCGAGGCTGCAATAGACCCTTGGAGACAAGTCGGCTGCAGGCCGATGTATTGAATCTCGACGCAATTTGAGTACTCCATCGTCACTACAAGGCCCTGAACGTTACAATTAATTATCATTTTTGCGTCGGATTCGAAAATCTAGACTCGCAGGAGAACGACCATAAGGTGCCCGAGGCAGCAATCTCCAAGGGTCCTTGGAGACAAGTCGGCTGGAGGCCGATGTATTGAATCTCGACGCAATCTGAGAGTTCCATTGTCATTAGGATGCCCTAAACGTTACAATTAACTATCATTTTTGCGTCGGAATCGATAATGTAGACATACAAGAGAATGACCATAAGGTGCCCGACGCAGCAGCAGATCCTTGGAGACAAGTCGGCTGGAGGCCGATGTATTGAATCTCGACGCAATTTGAGAGTTCCATCGTCATTAGGAGGCCCTGAACGTTACAATTAACAATCATTTTTGCGTCGGATTCGAAAATCTAGACTCGCAGGAGAACGACCATAAAGTGCCCGAGGCAGCAATAGACCCTTGGAGACAAGTCGGCTGGAGGCCGATGTATTGAATCTCGACGCAATTTGAGAGTTCCATCGTCATTAGGAGGCCCCGAACGTTACAATTAACAATCATTTTTGCGTCGGATTCGAAAATCTAGACTTACAAGAGAACGAACGTAAGGTGCCCGAGGCAGCATTAGACCCTTGGAGACAAGTCGGCTGGAGGACGATGTATTGAATCTCGACGCAATTTGAGTGTCCCATCGACATTACGAGGCCCTAAACGTTACAATTAACTATCATTATTGCGTCGGATTCGATAATCTAAACTCACAGGAGAACGACCATAAGGTGCCCGAGGCAGCAACAGACCCTTGGAGACAAGTAGGCTGGAGGCCGATGTATTGAATCTCGACGCAATTTGAGTGTTCCATCGTCATTACAAGGCCCTGAACGAAACAATTAACTATCATTTTTGCGTCGGATTCGAAAATCTAGACTCACCGGAGACGGACCATGTGATGGCCAAGGCAGCGATATCCCCTTGGAGACAAGTCGGCTGGAGACCGATGTATTGAATCTCGACGCAATTTGAGAGTTCCATCGTCATTAGGAGGCCCTGAACGTTACACTTAACAATCATTTTTGCGTCGGATTCGAAAATCTAGACTGACAGGAGAACGACCATAAGGTGCGCGAGGCAGCAATAGACCCTTGGAGACAAGTCGGCTGGAGGCCGATGTATTGAATCTCGAGGCAATCTGAGAGTTCCATCGTCATTAAGAGTCCCTGAGCATTACATTTAACTATCAGTTTTGCGTCGGATTGGAAAATCTAGACTCACAGGAGAAGGACAATGTGGTGCCCGAGGCAGCAATAGACCCTTGGAGACAAATCGGCTGCAGGCCGATGTATTGAATCTCGACGCAATTTGAGTGTTCCATCGTCATTAGGAGGCCCTAAACGTTACAATTCACTATCATTTTTGCGTCGGGTTCGAAAATATAGACTCACAGGAGAAGGACCATGTGGTGCCCGAGGCACAATAGACCCTTGGAGACAAGTCGGCTGCAGGCCGATGTATTGAATCTCGACTCAATTTGAGTGTTCCATCGTCATTACAAGGCCCTGAACGTTTCAATTAACTATCATTTTTGCGTCGGATTCGAAAATCTAGACTCACAGGAGAACGACCATAAGGTGCCCGAGGCAGCAATGGACCCTTGGAGACAAGTCGGCTGGAGGCCGATGTATTGAATCTCGACGCAATTTGAGTGTTTCATCGGCATTAGGAGGCCCTGAACGTTACAATTAACTATCATTGTTGCGTCGGATTCGAAAATCTAGACTCACCGGAGACGGACCATGTGGTGCCCGAGGCAGCGATATCCCCTTATAGACAAGTCGGCAGGAGGCCGATGTATTGAATCTCGACGCAATTTGATAGTTCCATCGTCATTAGGAGGCCCTGAACGTTACAATTAACAATCATTTTTGCGTCGGATTCGAAAATCTAGACTCACGGGAGTACGACCATAAGGTGCCCGGGGCAGCAATAGACCATTGCAGACAAGTCGGCTGGAGGCCGATGTATTGAATCTCGGCGCAATCTGAGAGTTCCATCGTCATTAGGAGGCCCTAAACGTTGCAATTACCTATCCTTTTTGCTTCGGATTCGATAATCTAGACATACAAGAGAATGACCATAAGGTGCCCGAGGCAGCAAAAGACCCTTGGAGACAAGTCGGCTGGAGGCCGATGTATTGGATCTCGACGCAATTTGAGTGTTCCATCGGCATTAGGAGGTCCTGAACGTTACAATTAACTATCATTTTTACGTCGGATTCGAAAATCTAGACTCACAGGAGAACGACGATAAGGTGCCCGAGGCAGCAACAGACCCTTGGAGACAAGTCGGCTGGAGGCCGATGTATTGAATCTCGACGCAATTTGAGTGTTCCATCGTCATTAGGAGGCCCTAAACGTTACAATTCACTATCATTTTTGCGTCGGATTCGAAATTCTAGACTCACAGGAGAAGGACCATGTGGTGCCCGAGGCTGCAATAGACCCTTGGAGACAAGTCGGCTGCAGGCCGATGTATTGAATCTCGACGCAATTTGAGTGTTCCATCGTCACTACAAGGCCCTGAACGTTACAATTAACTATCATTTTTGCGTCGGATTCGAAAATCTAGACTCGCAGGAGAACGACCATAAGGTGCCCGAGGCAGCAATCTCCAAGGGTCCTTGGAGACAAGTCGGCTGGAGGCCGATGTATTGAATCTCGACGCAATCTGAGAGTTCCATTGTCATTAGGATGCCCTAAACGTTACAATTAACTATCATTTTTGCGTCGGAATCGATAATGTAGACATACAAGAGAATGACCATAAGGTGCCGACGCAGCAGCAGACCCTTGGAGACAAGTCGGCTGGAGCCCGATGTATTGAATCTCGACGCAATTTGAGAGTTCCATCGTCATTAGGAGGCCCTGAACGTTACAATTAACAATCATTTTTGCGTCGGATTCGAAAATCTAGACTCGCAGGAGAACGACCATAAAGTGCCCGAGGCAGCAATAGACCCTTGGAGACAAGTCGGCTGGAGGCCGATGTATTGAATCTCGACGCAATTTGAGAGTTCCATCGTCATTAGGAGGCCCCGAACGTTACAATTAACAATCATTTTTGCGTCGGATTCGAAAATCTAGACTTACAAGAGAACGAACGTAAGGTGCCCGAGGCAGCATTAGACCCTTGGAGACAAGTCGGCTGGAGGACGATGTATTGAATCTCGACGCAATTTGAGTGTCCCATCGTCATTACGAGGCCCTAAACGTTACAATTAACTATCATTATTGCGTCGGATTCGATAATCTAAACTCACAAGAGAACGACCATAAGATGCCCGAGGCAGCAACAGACCCTTGGAGACAAGTAGGCTGGAGGCCGATGTATTGAATCTCGACGCAATTTGAGTGTTCCATCGTCATTACAAGGCCCTGAACGAAACAATTAACTATCATTTTTGCGTCGGATTCGAAAATCTAGACTCACCGGAGACGGACCATGTGGTGGCCAAGGCAGCGATATCCCCTTGGAGACAAGTCGGCTGGAGGCCGATGTATTGAATCTCGACGCAATTTGAGAGTTCCATCGTCATTAGGAGGCCCTGAACGTTACACTTAACAATCATTTTTGCGTCGGATTCGAAAATCTAGACTCACAGGAGAACGACCATAAGGTGCGCGAGGCAGCAATAGACCCTTGGAGACAAGTCGGCTGGAGGCCGATGTATTGAATCTCGAGGCAATCTGAGAGTTCCATCGTCATTAAGAGTCCCTGAGCATTACATTTAACTATCAGTTTTGCGTCGGATTCGAAAATCTAGACTCACAGGAGAAGGACAATGTGGTGCCCGAGGCAGCAATAGACCCTTGGAGACAAATCGGCTGCAGGCCGATGTATTGAATCTCGACGCAATTTGAGTGTTCCATCGTCACTACAAGGCCCTGAACGTTACAATTAACTATCATTTTTGCGTCGGATTCGAAAATCTAGACTCGCAGGAGAACGACCATAAGGTGCCCGAGGCAGCAATCTCCAAGGGTCCTTGGAGACAAGTCGGCTGGAGGCCGATGTATTGAATCTCGACGCAATCTGAGAGTTCCATTGTCATTAGGATGCCCTAAACGTTACAATTAACTATCATTTTTGCGTCGGAATCGATAATGTAGACATACAAGAGAATGACCATAAGGTGCCCGACGCAGCAGCAGACCCTTGGAGACAGGTCGGCTGGAGGCCGATGTATTGAATCTCGACGCAATTTGAGAGTTCCATCGTCATTAGGAGGCCCTGAACGTTACAATTAACAATCATTTTTGCGTCGGATTCGAAAATCTAGACTCACAGGAGAATGACCATAAGGTGCCCGAGGCAGCAATAGACCCTTGGAGACAAGTCGGCTGGAGGACGATGTATTGAATCTCGACGCAATTTGAGAGTTCCATCGGCATTAGGAGGCCCTGAACGTTTCAATTAACTATCATTTTTGCGTCGGATTCGAAAATCTAGACTTACAAGGGAACGACCATAAGGTTCCCGAGGCAGCAACAGACCCTTGGAGGACAAGTCGGCTGGAGGCCGATGTATTGAATCTCGACGCAATTTGAGTGTTCCATCGGCATTAAGAGGCCCTGAGCATTACATTTAACTATCAGTTTTGCGTCGGGTTCGAAAACATAGACTCACAGGAGAAGGACCATGTGGTGCCCGAGGCACAATAGACCCTTGGAGACAAGTCGGCTGCAGGCCGATGTATTGAATCTCGACTCAATTTGAGTGTTCCATCGTCATTACAAGGCCCTGAACGTTACAATTAACTATCATTTTTGCGTCGGATTCGAAAATCTAGACTCACAGGAGAACGACCATAAGGTGCCCGAGGCAGCAATAGACCCTTGGAGACAAGTCGGCTGGAGGCCGATGTATTGAATCTCGACGCAATTTGAGTGTTTCATCGGCATTAGGAGGCCCTGAACGTTACAATTAACTATCATTTTTGCGTCGGATTCGAAAATCTAGACTCAAAGGAGACGGACCATGTGGTGCCCAAGGCAGCGATATCCCCTTGGAGACAAGTCGGCTGGAGGCTGATGTATTGAATCTCGACGCAATTTGAGAGTTCCATCGTCATTAGGAGGCCCTGAACGTTACAATTAACAATCATTTTTGCGTCGGATTCGAAAATCTAGACTTACAGGAGAACGACCATAAGGTGCGCGAGGCAGCAATAGACCCTTGGAGACAAGTCGGCTGGAGGCCGATGTATTGAATCTCGACGCAATCTGAGAGTTCCATTGTCATTAGGAGGCCCTAAACGTTACAATTAACTATCATTTTTGCGTCGGATTCGATAATCTAGACTTACAAGAGAACGACCATAAGGTGCCAGAGGCTGCAACAGACCCTTGGAGACTAGTCGGCTGAAGGCTGATGTATTGAATCTCGACGCAATTTGAGTGTTCCGTCGGCATTAGGAGGCCATTATCGTTACAATTAACTATCATTTTTGCGTCGGATTCGAAAATCTAGACTTACAAGAGAACGACCATAAGGTGCCAGAGGCAGCAATAGACCCTTGGAGACAAGTCGGCTGGAGGACGATGTATTGAATCTCGACGCAATTTGAGAGTTCCATCGTCATTAGGAGGCCCTGAACGTTACAATTAACTATCATTTTTGCGTCGGATTCGAAAATCTAGACTCACAGGAGAACTACCATAAGGTGCCCGAGGCAGCAATAGACCCTTGGAGACAAGTCGGCTGGAGGCCGATGTATTGAATCTCGACGCAATCTGAGTGTTCCATCGGCATTAGGAGGCCCTGAACGTTACAATTAACTATCATTTTTGCGTCGGATTCGAAAATCTAGACTCGCAGGAGAACGACCATAAGGTGCCCGAGGCAGCAATCTCCAAGGGTCCTTGGAGACAAGTCGGCTGGAGGCCGATGTATTGAATCTCGACGCAATCTGAGAGTTCCATTGTCATTAGGATGCCCTAAACGTTACAATTAACTATCATTTTTGCGTCGAATCGATAATGTAGACATACAAGAGAATGACCATAAGGTGCCCGACGCAGCAGCAGACCCTTGGAGACAAGTCGGCTGGAGGCCGATGTATTGAATCTCGACGCAAATTGAGAGTTCCATCGTCATTAGGAGGCCCTGAACGTTACAATTAACAATCATTTTTGCGTCGGATTCGAAAATCTAGACTCACAGGAGAACGACCATAAGGTGCCCGAGGCAGCAATAGACCCTTGGAGACAAGTCGGCTGGAGGCGGATGTATTGAATCTCGACGCAATTTGAGTGTTCATCGGCATTAGGAGGCCCTGAGCATTACATTTAACTATCAGTTTTGCGTCGGGTTCGAAAACATAGACTCACAGGAGAAGGACCATGTGGTGCCCGAGGCACAATAGACCCTTGGAGACAAGTCGGCTGCAGGCCGATGTATTGAATCTCGACTCAATTTGAGTGTTCCATCGTCATTACAAGGCCCTAAACGTTACAATTAACTATCATTTTTGCGTCGGATTCGAAAATCTAGACTCACAGGAGAACGACCATAAGGTGCCCGAGGCAGCAATAGACCTTTGGAGACAAGTCGGCTGGAGGCGGATGTATTGAATCTCGACGCAATTTGAGTGTTCATCGGCATTAGGAGGCCCTGAACGTTACAATTAACTATCATTTTTGCGTCGGATTCGAAAATCTAGACTCACCGGAGACGGACCATGTGGTGCCCAAGGCAGCGATATCCCCTTGGAGACAAGTCGGCTGGAGGCCGATGTATTGAATCTCGACGCAATTTGAGAGTTCCATCGTCATTAGGAGGCCCTGAACGTTACAATTAACAATCATTTTTGCGTCGGATTCGAAAATCTAGACTTACAGGAGAACGACCATAAGGTGCGCGAGGCAGCAATAGACCCTTGGAGACAAGTCGGCTGGAGGCCGATGTATTGAATCTCGACGCAATCTGAGAGTTCCATTGTCATTAGGAGGCCCTAAACGTTACAATTAACTATCATTTTTGCGTCGGATTCGATAATCTAGACTTACAAGAGAACGACCATAAGGTGCCAGAGGCAGCAACAGACCCTTGGAGACTAGTCGGCTGGAGGCTGATGTATTGAATCTCGACGCAATTTGAGTGTTCCGTCGGCATTAGGAGGCCATTATCGTTACAATTAACTATCATTTTTGCGTCGGATTCGAAAATCTAGACTTACAAGAGAACGACCATAAGGTGCCCGAGGCAGCAATAGACCCTTGGAGACAAGTCGGCTGGAGGACGATGTATTGAATCTCGACGCAATTTGAGAGTTCCATCGTCATTAGGAGGCCCTGAACGTTACAATTAACTATCATTTTTGCGTCGGATTCGAAAATCTAGACTCACAGGAGA
>NW_025726155.1:0-127660 GCF_021461395.2 Schistocerca americana | reverse complement strand
TAGATTTTCGAATCCGACGCAAAAATGATAGTTAATTGTAACGTTCAGGGCCTTGTAATGACGATGGAACACTCAAATTGCGTCGAGATTCAATACATCGGCCTCCAGCCTACTTGTCTCCAAGGGGATATCGCTGCCTCGGGCACCACATGGTCCTTCTCCTGTGAGTTTAGATTTTCGAACCCGACGCTAAAATGATAGTTAATTGTAACGTTCAGGGCCTCCTAATGACGATAGAAGACTCAAATTGCGTCGCGATCCAATACATCGTCCTCCAGCCGACTTGTCTCCAAGGGTCTATTGCTGCCTCGGGCACCTTATGGTCGTTCTCCTGTGAGTTTAGATTATCGAATCCGACGCAAAAATGATAGTTAATTGTAACGTTCAGGGCCTTCTAATGACGATGGGACACTCAAATTGCGTCGAGATTCAATACATCGTCCTCCAGCCGACTTGTCTCCAAGGGGATATTGCTGTCTCGGGCACAATATGATCCTTCTCCTGTGAGTCTAGATTTTCGAATCCGACGCAAAAATGATAGTGAATTGTAACGTTCAGCGCCTCCTAATGACGATGGAACACTCAAATTGCGTCGAGATTCAATACATCGGCCTCCAGCCGACTTGTCTCCAAGGGTCTATTGCTGCCTCGGGCACCTCATGGTCGTTCTCCTGTGAGTCTAGATTATCGAATCCGACGCAAAAATGATAGTTAATTGTAACGTTCAGGGCCTTCTAATGCCGATGGAACACTCAAATTGCGTCGAGATTCAATACATCGCCCTCCAGCCGACTTGTCTCCAAGGGTCTATTGCTGCCTCGGGCACCTTATGGTCGTTCTCCTGTGAGTCTAGATTTTCGAACCCGACGCTAAAATGATAGTTAATTGTAACGTTCAGGGCCTCCTAATGACGATGGAACACTCAAATTGCGTCGAGATTCAATACATCGGCCTCCAGCCGACTTGTCTCCAAGGGTCTATTGCTGCCTCGGGCACCTTATGGTCGTTCTCCCTGTGAGTTTAGATTATCGAATCCGACGCAAAAGTGATAGTTAATTGTAACGTTCAGGGGCTTGTAATGACGATGGAACACTCAAATTGAGTCGAGATACAATACATCGTCCTCCAGCCGACTTGTCTCCAAGGATCAAATGCTGCCTCGGGCACTTTATGGTCGTTCTCTTGTAATTCTAGATTATCGAATCCGACGCAAAAATGATAGTTAATTGTAACGTTCAGGGCCTTCTAATGACGATGGGACACTCAAATTGCGTCGAGATTCAATACATCGGCCTCCAGCCGACTTGTCTCCAAGGGGATATTGCTGTCTCGGGCACAATATGATCCTTCTCCTGTGAGTCTAGATTTTCGAATCCGACGCAAAAATGATAGTGAATTGTAACGTTCAGCGCCTCCTAATGACGATGGAACACTCAAATTGCGTCGAGATTCAATACATCGGCCTCCAGCCGACTTGTCTCCAAGGGTCTATTGCTGCCGTCTAGATTATCGAATCCGACGCAAAAATGATAGTTAATTGTAACGTTCAGGGCCTTCTAATGCCGATGGAACACTCAAATTGCGTCGAGATTCAATACATCGGCCTCCAGCCGACTTGTCTCCAAGGGTCTATTGCTGCCTCGGGCACCTTATGGTCGTTCTCCTGTGAGTCTAGATTTTCGAACCCGACGCTAAAATGATAGTTAATTGTAACGTTCAGGGCCTCCTAATGACGATGGAACACTCAAATTGCGTCGAGATTCAATACATCGGCCTCCAGCCGACTTGTCTCCAAGGGTCTATTGCTGCATCGGGCACCTTATGATCGTTCTCTTGTAATTCTAGATTTTCGAATCCGACGCAAAAATGATAGTTAATTGTAACGTTCAGGGCCTTGTAATGACGATGGAACACTCAAATTGCGTCGAGATACAATACATCGGCCTCCAGCCGACTTGTCTCCAAGGGTCTATTGCTTCCTCGGGCACCTTATGGTCGTTGTCCTGTGAGTCTAGATTTTCGAATCCGACGCAAAAATGATAGTTAATTGTCACGTTCAGGGCCTTCTAATCACGATGGAACACTCAAATTGCGTCGAGATTCAATACATCGTCCTCCAGCCGACTTGTCTCCAAGGGGATATCGCTGCCTCGGGCACCACATGGTCCTTCTCCTGTGAGTCTAGATTTTCGAATCCGACGCAAAAATGATAGTGAATTGTAACGTTCAGCGCCTCCTAATGACGGTAGAAGACTCAAATTGCGTCGCGATCCATCATCGTCCTCCAGCCGACTTGTCTCCAAGGGTCTATTGCTGCCTCGGGCACCTTATGGTCGTTCTCCTGTGAGTTTAGATTATCGAATCCGACGCAAAAATGATAGTTAATTGTAACGTTCAGGGCCTTCAAATGACGATGGGACACTCAAATTGCGTCGAGATTCAATACATCGTCCTCCAGCCGACTTGTCTCCAAGGGTCTATTGCTGCCTCGGGCACCTTATGGTCGTTCTCCTGTGAGTTTAGATTATCGAATCCGACGCAAAAATGATCGTTAATTATAACGTTCAGGGCCTCCTAATGCCGATGGAACACTCAAATTGCGTCGAGATTCAATACATCGGCCTCCAGCCGACTTGTCTCCAAGGGTCTATTGCCGCCTCGGGCACCTTATGGTCGTTCTCCTGTGAGTCTAGATTATAGAATCCGACGCAAAAATGATAGTTAATTGTAACGTTCAGGGCCTTGTAATGACGATGGAACACTCAAATTGCGTCGAGATTCAATACATCGGCCTCCAGCCGACTTGTCTCCAAGGGGATATTGCTGTCTCGGGCACAATTTGATCCTTCTCCTGTGAGTCTAGATTTTCGAATCCGACGCAAAAATGATAGTGAATTGTAACGTTCAGCGCCTCCTAATGACGATAGAAGACTCAAATTGCGTCGCGATCCAATACATCGTCCTCCAGCCGACTTGTCTCCAAGGGTCTATTGCTGCCTCGGACACCTTATGGTCGTTCTCCTGTGAGTTTAGATTATCGAATCCGACGCAAAAATGATAGTTAATTGTAACGTTCAGGGCCTTCAAATGACGATGGGACACTCAAATTGCGTCGAGATTCAATACATCGTCCTCCAGCCGACTTGTCTCCAAGGGTCTATTGCTGCCTCGGGCACCTTATGGTCGTTCTCCTGTGAGTTTAGATTATCGAATCCGACGCAAAAATGATCGTTAATTATAACGTTCAGGGCCTCCTAATGCCGATGGAACACTCAAATTGCGTCGAGATTCAATACATCGGCCTCCAGCCGACTTGTCTCCAAGGGTCTATTGCCGCCTCGGGCACCTTATGGTCGTTCTCCTGTGAGTCTAGATTATAGAATCCGACGCAAAAATGATAGTTAATTGTAACGTTCAGGGCCTTGTAATTACGATGGAACACTCAAATTGCGTCGAGATTCAATACATCGGCCTCCAGCCGACTTGTCTCCAAGGGTCTATTGCTGCCTCGGGCACCTTATGGTCGTTCTCCTGTGAGTTTAGATTATCGAATCCGACGCAAAAATGATAGTTAATTGTAACGTTCAGGACCTTCTAATGACGATGGGACACTCAAATTGCGTCGAGATTCAATACATCGTCCTCCAGCCGACTTGTCTCCAAGGGGATATTGCTCTCTCGGGCACAATATGATCCTTCTCCTGTGAGTCTAGATTTTCGAATCCGACGCAAAAATGATAGTGAATTGTAACGTTCAGCGCCTCCTAATGACGATAGAAGACTCAAATTGCGTCGCGATCCAATACATCGTCCTCCAGCCGACTTGTCTCCAAGGGTCTATTGCTGCCTCGGGCACCTTATGGTCGTTCTCCTGTGAGTCAAGATTTTCGAATCCGACGTAAAAATGATAGTTAATTGTAACGTTCAGGGCCTTGTAATGACGATGGAACACTCAAATTGCGTCGAGATTCAATACATCGGCCTCCAGCCGACTTGTCTCCAAGGGGATATTGCTGTCTCGGGCACAATTTGATCCTTCTCCTGTGAGTCTAGATTTTCGAATCCGACGCAAAAATGATAGTGAATTGTAACGTTCAGCGCCTCCTAATGACGATAGAAGACTCAAATTGCGTCGCGATCCAATACATCGTCCTCCAGCCGACTTGTCTCCAAGGGTCTATTGCTGCCTCGGACACCTTATGGTCGTTCTCCTGTGAGTCTAGATTATCGAATCCGACGCAAAAATGATAGTTAATTGTAACGTTCAGGGCCTTGTAATGACGATGGAACACTCAAATTGCGTCGAGATTCAATACATCGTCCTCCAGCCGACTTGTCTCCAAGGATCTAATGCTGCCTCGGGCACTTTATGGTCGTTCTCTTGTAATTCTAGATTTTCGAATCCGACGCAAAAATGATAGTTAATTGTAACGTTCAGGGCCGCCTAATGACGATGGAACTCTCAAATTGCGTCGAGATTCAATACATCGTCCTCCAGCCGACTTGTCTCCAAGGGTCTATTGCTGCCTCGGGCACCTTAAGGTCGTTCTCCTGTGAGTCTAGATTTTCGAATCCGACGCAAAATTGATAGTTAATTGTAACGTTCAGGGCCTTCTAATGACGATGGAACACTCAAATTGCGTCGAGATTCAATACATCGTCCTCCAGCCGACTTGTCTCCAAGGGTCTATTGCTGCCTCGGGCACCTTATGGTCGTTCTCCTGTGAGTCTAGATTATCGAATCCGACGCAAAAATGATAGTTAATTGTAACGTTCAGGGCCTTGTAATGACGATGGAACACTCAAATTGCGTCGAGATACAATACATCGTCCTCCAGCCGACTTGTCTCCAAGGATCTAATGCTGCCTCGGGCACTTTATGGTCGTTCTCTTGTAATTCTAGATTTTCGAATCCGACGCAAAAATGATAGTTAATTGTAACGTTCAGGGCCTTCTAATGACGATGGAACACTCAAATTGCGTCGAGATTCAATACATCGTCCTCCAGCCGACTTGTCTCCAAGGGTCTATTGCTGCCTCGGGCACCTTATGGTCGTTCTCCTGTGAGTCTAGATTATCGAATCCGACGCAAAAATGATAGTTAATTGTAACGTTCAGGGCCTTGTAATGACGATGGAACACTCAAATTGCGTCGAGATTCAATACATCGTCCTCCAGCCGACTTGTCTCCAAGGATCTAATGCTGCCTCGGGCACTTTATGGTCGTTCTCTTGTAATTCTAGATTTTCGAATCCGACGCAAAAATGATAGTTAATTGTAACGTTCAGGGCCGCCTAATGACGATGGAACTCTCAAATTGCGTCGAGATTCAATACATCGTCCACCAGCCGACTTGTCTCCAAGGGTCTATTGCTGCCTCGGGCACCTTAAGGTCGTTCTCCTGTGAGTCTAGATTTTCGAATCCGACGCAAAATTGATAGTTAATTGTAACGTTCAGGGCCTTCTAATGACGATGGAACACTCAAATTGCGTCGAGATTCAATACATCGTCCTCCAGCCGACTTGTCTCCAAGGGTCTATTGCTGCCTCGGGCACCTTATGGTCGTTCTCCTGTGAGTCTAGATTATCGAATCCGACGCAAAAATGATAGTTAATTGTAACGTTCAGGGCCTTGTAATGACGATGGAACACTCAAATTGCGTCCGAGATACAATACATCGTCCTCCAGCCCGACTTGTCTCCAAGGATCTAATGCTGCCTCGGGCACTTTATGGTCGTTCTCTTGTAATTCTAGATTTTCGAATCCGACGCAAAAAATGATAGTTTAATTGTAACGTTCAGGGCCTTCTAATGACGATGGAACACTCAAATTGCGTCGAGATTCAATACATCGTCCTCCAGCCGACTTGTCTCCAAGGGTCTATTGCTGCCTCGGGCACCTTATGGTCGTTCTCCTGTGAGTCTAGATTATCGAATCCGACGCAAAAATGATAGTTAATTGTAACGTTCAGGGCCTTGTAATGACGATGGAACACTCAAATTGCGTCGAGATACAATACATCGTCCTCCAGCCGACTTGTCTCCAAGGATCTAATGCTGCCTCGGGCACTTTATGGTCGTTCTCTTGTAATTCTAGATTTTCGAATCCGACGCAAAAAATGATAGTTAATTGTAACGTTCAGGGCCGCCTAATGACGATGGAACTCTCAAATTGCGTCGAGATTCAATACATCGTCCTCCAGCCGACTTGTCTCCAAGGGTCTAATTGCTGCCTCGGGCACCTTATGGTCGTTCTCCTGTGAGTTTAGATTATCGAATCCGACGCAAAAATGATAGTTAATTGTAACGTTCAGGGCCTTCTAATGACGATGGGACACTCAAATTGCGTCGAGATTCAATACATCGTCCTCCAGCCCGACTTGTCTCCAAGGGGATATTGCTGTCTCGGGCACAATATGATCCTTCTCCTGTGAGTATAGATTTTCGAATCCGACGCAAAAATGATAGTGAATTGTAACGTTCAGCGCCTCCTAATGACGATAGAAGACTCAAATTGCGTCGCGATCCAATACATCGTCCTCCAGCCGACTTGTCTCCAACTGTCTATTGCTGCCTCGGGCACCTTATGGTCGTTCTCCTGTGAGTCTAGATTTTCGAATCCGACGCAAAAATGATAGTTAATTGGTAACGTTCAGGGCCTTGTAATGACGATGGAACACTCAAATTGCGTCGAGATACAATACATCGGCCTCCAGCCGACTTGTCTCCAAGGGTCTATTGCTGCCTCGGGCACCTTATGGTCGTTCTCCTGTGAGTTTAGATTATCGAATCCGACGCAAAAATGATCGTTAATTATAACGTTCAGGGCCTCCTAATGCCGATGGAACACTCAAATTGCGTCGAGATTCAATACATTGGCCTCCAGCCGACTTGTCTCCAAGGGTCTATTGCTTCCTCGGGCACCTTATGGTCGTTGTCCTGTGAGTCTAGATTTTCGAATCCGACGCAAAAATGATAGTTAATTGTAACGTTCAGGGCCTTCTAATCACGATGGAACACTCAAATTGCGTCGAGATTCAATACATCGTCCTCCAGCCGACTTGTCTCCAAGGGGATATTGCTCTCTCGGGCACAATATGATCCTTCTCCTGTGAGTCTAGATTTTCGAATCCGACGCAAAAAATGATAGTGAATTGTAACGTTCAGCGCCTCCTAATGACGATAGAAGACTCAAATTGCGTCGCGATCCAATACATCGTCCACCAGCCGACTTGTCTCCAAGGGTCTATTGCTGCCTCGGGCACCTTATGGTCGTTCTCCTGTGAGTCTAGATTTTCGAATCCGACGCAAAAATGATAGTTAATTGTAACGTTCAGGGCCTTGTAATGACGATGGAACACTCAAATTGCGTCGAGATTCAATACATCGGCCTCCAGCCGACTTGTCTCCAAGGGGATATTGCTGTCTCGGGCACAATTTGATCCTTCTCCTGTGAGTCCAGATTTTCGAATCCGACGCAAAAATGATAGTGAATTGTAACGTTCAGCGCCTCCTAATGACGATAGAAGACTCAAATTGCGTCGCGATCCAATACATCGTCCTCCAGCCGACTTGTCTCCAAGGGTCTATTGCTGCCGTCGGGCACCTTATGGTCGTTCTCCTGTGAGTCTAGATTATCGAATCCGACGCAAAAATGATAGTTAATTGTAACGTTCAGGGCCTTGTAATGACGATGGAACACTCAAATTGCGTCGAGATACAATACATCGTCCTCCAGCCGACTTGTCTCCAAGGATCTAATGCTGCCTCGGGCACTTTATGGTCGTTCTCTTGTAATTCTAGATTTTCGAATCCGACGCAAAAATGATAGTTAATTGTAACGTTCAGGGCCGCCTAATGACGATGGAACTCTCAAATTGCGTCGAGATTCAATACATCGTCCTTCCAGCCGACTTGTCTCCAAGGGTCTATTGCTGCCCTCGGGCACCTTATGGTCGTTCTCCTGTGAGTTTAGATTATCGAATCCGACGCAAAAATGATAGTTAATTGTAACGTTCAGGGGCCTTCTAATGACGATGGGACACTCAAATTGCGTCGAGATTCAATACATCGTCCTCCAGCCGACTTGTCTCCAAGGGGATATTGCTGTCTCGGGCACAATATGATCCTTCTCCTGTGAGTATAGATTTTCGAATCCGACGCAAAAATGATAGTGAATTGTAACGTTCAGCGCCTCCTAATGACGATAGAAGACTCAAATTGCGTCGCGATCCAATACATCGTCCTCCAGCCGACTTGTCTCCAACTGTCTATTGCTGCCTCGGGCACCTTATGGTCGTTCTCCTGTGAGTCTAGATTTTCGAATCCGACGCAAAAATGATAGTTAATTGTAACGTTCAGGGCCTTGTAATGACGATGGAACACTCAAATTGCGTCGAGATACAATACATCGGCCTCCAGCCGACCTTGTCTCCAAGGGTCTATTGCTGCCTCGGGCACCTTATGGTCGTTCTCCCTGTGAGTTTAGATTATCGAATCCCGACGCAAAAATGATCCGTTAATTATAAACGTTCAGGGCCTCCTAATTGCCCGATGGAACACTCAAATTGCGTCGAGATTCAATACATTGGCCTCCAGCCGACTTGTCTCCAAGGGTCTATTGCTTCCTCGGGGCACCTTATGGTCGTTGTCCTGTGAGTCTAGATTTTCGAATCCGACGCAAAAATGATAGGTTAATTGTAACGTTCAGGGCCTTCTAATCACGATGGAACACTCAAATTGCGTCGAGATTCAATACATCGTCCTCCAGCCGACTTGTCTCCAAGGGGATATTGCTCTCTCGGGCACAATATGATCCTTCTCCTGTGAGTCTAGATTTTCGAATCCGACGCAAAAATGATAGTGAATTGTAACGTTCAGCGCCTCCTAATGACGATAGAAGACTCAAATTGCGTCGCGATCCAATACATCGTCCACCAGCCGACTTGTCTCCAAGGAGTCTATTGCTGCCTCGGGCACCTTATGGTCGTTCTCCTGTGAGTCTAGATTTTCGAATCCGACGCAAAAATGATAGTTAATTGTAACGTTCAGGGCCTTGTAATGACGATGGAACACTCAAATTGCGTCGAGATTCAATACATCGGCCTCCAGCCGACTTGTCTCCAAGGGGATATTGCTGTCTCGGGCACAATTTGATCCTTCTCCTGTGAGTCCAGATTTTCGAATCCGACGGCAAAAATGATAGTGAATTGTAACGTTCAGCGCCTCCTAATGACGATAGAAGACTCAAATTGCGTCGCGATCCAATACATCGTCCTCCAGCCGACTTGTCTCCAAGGGTCTATTGCTGCCTTCGGGCACCTTATGGTCGTTCTCCTGTGAGTCTAGATTATCGAATCCGACGCAAAAATGATAGTTAATTGTAACGTTCAGGGCCTTGTAATGACGATCGAACACTCAAATTGCGTCGAGATACAATACATCGTCCTCCAGCCGACTTGTCTCCAAGGATCTAATGCTGCCTCGGGCACTTTATGGTCGTTTCTCTTGTAATTCTAGATTTTCGAATCCGACGCAAAAATGATAGTTAATTGTAGCGTTCAGGGCCGCCTAATGACGATGGAACTCTCAAATTGCGTCGAGATTCAATACATCGTCCTCCAGCCGACTTGTCTCCAAGGGTCTATTGCTGCCTCGGGCACCTTAAGGTCGTTCTCCTGTGAGTCTAGATTTTCGAACTCCGACGCAAAATTGATAGTTAATTGTAACGTTCAGGGCCTTCTAATGACGATGGAACACTCAAATTGCGTCGAGATTCAATACATCGGCCTCCAGCCGACTTGTCTCCAAGGGTCTATTGCTGCCTCGGGCACCTTATGGTCGTTCTCCTGTGAGTCTAGATTATCGAATCCGACGCAAAAGTGATAGTTAATTGTAACGTTCAGGGCCTTGTAATGACGATGGAACACTCAAATTGCGTCGAGATACAATACATCGTCCCTCCAGCCGACTTGTCTCCAAGGATCTAATGCTGCCTCGTGCACTTTATGGTCGTTCTCTTGTAATTCTAGATTTTCGAATCCGACGCAAAAATGATAGTTAATTGTAACGTTCAGGGCCCTCCTAATGACGATAGAAGACTCAAATTGCGTCGCGATCCAATACATCGTCCTCCAGCCGACTTGTCTCCAAGGGTCTATTGCTGCCTCGGGCACCTTATGGTCGTTCTCCTGTGAGTTTAGATTATCGAATCCGACGCAAAAATGATAGTTAATTGTAACGTTCAGGGCCTTCTAATGACGATGGGACACTCAAATTGCGTCGCGATCCAATACATCGTCCTCCAGCCGACTTGTCTCCAAGGGTCTATTGCCGCCTCGGGCACCTTATGGTCGTTCTCCTGTGAGTCTAGATTATAGAATCCGACGCAAAAATGATAGTTAATTGTAACGTTCAGGGCCTTGTAATGACGATGGAACACTCAAATTGCGTCGAGATTCAATACATCGGCCTCCAGCCGACTTGTCTCCAAGGGTCTATTGCTGCCTCGGGCACCTTATGGTCGTTCTCCTGTGAGTTTAGATTATCGAATCCGACGCAAAAATGATAGTTAATTGTAACGTTCAGGGCCTTGTAATGACGATGGAACACTCAAATTGCGTCGAGATTCAATACATCGGCCTCCAGCCGACTTGTCTCCAAGGGGATATTGCTGTCTCGGGCACAATTTGATCCTTCTCCTGTGAGTCTAGATTTTCGAATCCGACGCAAAAATGATAGTGAATTGCAACGTTCAGCGCCTCCTAATGACGATAGAAGACTCAAATTGCGTCGCGATCCAATACATCGTCCTCCAGCCGACTTGTCTCCAAGGGTCTATTGCTGCCTCGGGCACCTTATGGTCGTTCTCCTGTGAGTCTAGATTATCGAATCCGACGCAAAAATGATAGTTAATTGTAACGTTAAGGCCTTGTAATGACGATGGAACACTCAAATTGCGTCGAGATACAATACATCGTCCTCCAGCCGACTTGTCTCCAAGGATCTAATGCTGCCTCGGGCGCTTTATGGTCGTTCTCTTGTAATTCTAGATTTTCGAATCCGACGCAAAAATGATAGTTAATTGTAACGTTCAGGGTTGCCTAATGACGATGGAACTCTCAAATTGCGTCGAGATTCAATACATCGTCCTCCAGCCGACTTGTCTCCAAGGGTCTATTGCTGCCTCGGGCACCTTAAGGTCGTTCTCCTGTGAGTCTAGATTTTCGAATCCGACGCAAAATTGATAGTTAATTGTAACGTTCAGGGCCTTCTAATGACGATGGAACACTCAAATTGCGTCGAGATTCAATACATCGTCCTCCAGCCGACTTGTCTCCAAGGGTCTATTGCTGCCTCGGGCACCTTATGGTCGTTCTCCTGTGAGTTTAGATTATCGAATCCGACGCAAAAATGATCGTTAATTATAACGTTCAGGGCCTCCTAATGACGATAGAAGACTCAAATTGCGTCGCGATCCAATACATCGTCCTCCAGCCGACTTGTCTCCAAGGGTCTATTGCTGCCTCGGGCACCTTATGGTCGTTCTCCTGTGAGTTTAGATTATCGAATCCGACGCAAAAATGATAGTTAATTGTAACGTCCAGGGCCTCGTAATGACGATAGAAGACTCAAATTGCGTCGCGATCCAATACATCGTCCTCCAGCCGACTTGTCTCCAAGGGTCTATTGCTGCCTCGGGCACCTTATGGTCGTTCTCCTGTGAGTTTAGATTATCGAATCCGACGCAAAAATGATAGTTAATTATAACGTTCAGGGCCTCCTAATGCCGATGGAACACTCAAATTGCGTCGAGATTCAATACATCGGCCTCCAGGCGACTTGTCTCCAAGGGTCTATTGCTGCCTCGGGCACCTTATGGTCGTTGTCCTGTGAGTCTAGATTTTCGAATCCGACGCAAAAATGATAGTTAATTGTAACGTTCAGGGCCTTCTAATGACGATGGAACACTCAAATTGCGTCGAGATTCAATACATCGGCCTCCAGCCGACTTGTCTCCAAGGGTCTATTGCTGCCTCGGGCACCTTATGGTCGTTCTCCTGTGAGTTTAGTTTATCGAATCCGAAGCAAAAATGATAGTTAATTGTAACGTTCAGGGCCTTCTAATGACGATGGGACACTCAAATTGCGTCGAGATTCAATACATCGTCCTCCAGCCGACTTGTCTCCAAGGGTCTATTGCTGCCTCGGGCACCTTATGGTCGTTCTCCTGTGAGTTTAGATTATCGAATCCGACGCAAAAATGATAGTTAATTGTAACGTTCAGGGCCTTGTAATGACGATGGAACACTCAAATTGCGTCGAGATTCAATACACCGGCCTCCAGCCGACTTGTCTCCAAGGGTCTATTGCTGCCTCGGGCACCTTATGGTCGTTCTCCTGTGAGTTTAGATTATCGAATCCGACGCAAAAATGATAGTTAATTGTAACGTTCAGGGCCTCCTAATGCCGATGGAACACTCAAATTGCGTCGAGATTCAATACATCGGCCTCCAGCCGACTTGTCTCCAAGGGTCTATTGCTGCCTCGGGCACCTTATGGTCGTTGTCCTGTGAGTCTAGATTTTCGAATCCGACGCAAAAATGATAGTTAATTGTAACGTTCAGGGCCTTCTAATGACGATGGGACACTCAAATTGCGTCGAGATCCAATACATCGTCCTCCAGCCGACTTGTCTCCAAGGGTCTATTGCTGCCTCGGGCACCTTATGGTCGTTCTCCTGTGAGTCTACAATTTCGAATCCGACGCAAAAATGATAGTTAATTGTAACGTTCAGGGCCTTGTAATGACGATGGAACACTCAAATTGCGTCGAGATTCAATACATCGGCCTCCAGCCGACTTGTCTCCAAGGGTCTATTGCTGCCTCGGGCACCTTATGGTCGTTCTCCTGTGAGTCTAGATTTTCGAACCCGACGCAAAAATGATAGTTAATTGTAACGTTCAGGGCCTCCTAATGCCGATGGAACACTCAAATTGCGTCGAGACTCAATACATCGGCCTCCAGCCGAATTGTCTCCAAGGGTCTATTGCTGCCTCGGGCACCTTATGGTCGTTCTCCTGTGAGTCTAGATTTTCGAATCCGACCCAAAAATGATAGTTAATTGTAACGTTCAGGGCCTTGTAATGACGATGGAACACTCAAATTGCGTCGAGATTCAATACATCGGCCTCCAGCCGACTTGTCTCCAAGGGTCTATTGCTGCCTCGGGCACCTTATGGTCGTTGTCCTGTGAGTCTAGATTTTCGAATCCGACGCAAAAATGATAGTTAATTGTAACGTTCAGGGCCTTCTAATGACGATGGAACACTCAAATTGCGTCGAGATTCAATACATCGACCTCCAGCCTACTTGTCTCCAAGGGGATATCGCTGCCTCGGGCACCACATGGTCCTTCCCCTGTGAGTATAGATTTTCGAATCCGACGCAAAAATGATAGTTAATTGTAACGTTCAGGGCCTCCTAATGCCGATGGAACACTCAAATTGCGTCGAGATTCAATACATCGGCCTCCAGCCGACTTGTCTCCAAGGGTCTATTGCTGCCTCGGGCACCTTATGGTCGTTCTCCTGTGAGTCTAGATTTTCGAATCCGACGCAAAAATGATAGTGAATTGTAACGTTCAGCGCCCCCTAATGACGATAGAAGACTCAAATTGCGTCGCGATCCAATACATCGTCCTCCAGCCGACTTGTCTCCAAGGGTCTATTGCTGCCTCGGGCACCTTATGGTCGTTCTCCTGTGAGTAGATTTTCGAATCCGACGCGAAACTGATAGTTAATTGTAAGGTTCAGGGCCTTGTAATGACGATGGAACACTCATTTTTTGCGTCGCGATCCAATACATCGTCCTCCAACCGACTTGTCTCCAAGGGTCAATAGCTGCCTCGGGCACCGTATGGTCGTTCCCCTGTGAGTTTAGATTATCGAATCCGACGCAAAAATGATAGTTAATTGTAAGGTTTAGGGCCTCCTAATGACGATGGGACACTCAAATTGCGTCGAGATTCAATACATCGTCCTCCAGCCGACTTGTCTCCAAGGGGATATCGCTGCCTCGGGCACCACATGGTCCTTCTCCTGTGAGTCTAGATTTTCGAATCCGACGCAAAAATGATAGTGAATTGTAACGTTCAGCGCCTCCTAATGACGATAGAAGACTCAAATTGCGTCGCGATCCAATACATCGTCCTCCAGCCGACTTGTCTCCAAGGGTCTATTGCTGCCTCGGGCACCTTATGGTCGTTCTCCTGTGAGTTTAGATTATCGAATCCGACGCAAAAATGATAGTGAATTGTAACGTTCAGGGCCTTCTAATGACGATGGAACACTCAAATTGCGTCGCGATCCAATACATCGTCCTCCAGCCGACTTGTCTCCAAGGGTCTATTGCTGCCTCGGGCACCTTATGGTCGTTCTCCTGTGAGTCTAGATTTTCGAATCCGACGCAAAAATGATAGTTAATTGTAACGTTCAGGGCCTTGTAATGACGATGGAACACTCAAATTGCGTCGAGACTCAATACATCGGCCTGCAGCCGAATTGTCTCCAAGGGTCTATTGCTGCCTCGGGCACCTTATGGTCGTTCTCCTGTGAGTCTAGATTTTCGAATCCGACCCAAAAATGATAGTTAATTGTAACGTTCAGGGCCTTGTAATGACGATGGAACACTCAAATTGCGTCGAGACTCAATACATCGGCCTGCAGCCGAATTGTCTCCAAGGGTCTATTGCTGCCTCGGGCACCTTATGGTCGTTCTCCTGTGAGTCTAGATTTTCGAATCCGACCCAAAAATGATAGTTAATTGTAACGTTCAGGGCCTTGTAATGACGATGGAACACTCAAATTGCGTCGAGACTCAATACATCGGCCTGCAGCCGAATTGTCTCCAAGGGTCTATTGCTGCCTCGGGCACCTTATGGTCGTTCTCCTGTGAGTCTAGATTTTCGAATCCGACCCAAAAATGATAGTTAATTGTAAGGTTCAGGGCCTTGTAATGACGATGGAACACTCATTTTTTGCGTCGCGATCCAATACATCGTCCTCCAACCGACTTGTCTCCAAGGGTCTATTGCTGCCTCGGGCACCGTATGGTCGTTCCCCTGTGAGTTTAGATTATCGAATCCGACGCAAAAATGATAGTTAATTGTAAGGTTTAGGGCCTCCTAATGACGATGGGACACTCAAATTGCGTCGAGATTCAATACATCGTCCTCCAGCCGACTTGTCTCCAAGGGGATATCGCTGCCTCGGGCACCACATGGTCCTTCTCCTGTGAGTCTAGATTTTCGAATCCGACGCAAAAATGATAGTGAATTGTAACGTTCAGCGCCTCCTAATGACGATAGAAGACTCAAATTGCGTCGCGATCCAATACATCGTCCTCCAGCCGACTTGTCTCCAAGGGTCTATTGCTGCCTCGGGCACCTTATGGTCGTTCTCCTGTGAGTTTAGATTATCGAATCCGACGCAAAAATGATAGTTAATTGTAACGTTCAGGGCCTTCTAATGACGATGGGACACTCAAATTGCGTCGAGATTCATACATCGTCCTCCAGCCGACTTGTCTCCAAGGGGATATTGCTGTCTCGGGCACAATATGATCCTTCTCCTGTGAGTCTAGATTTTCGAATCCGACGCAAAAATGATAGTGAATTGTAACGTTCAGGGCCTTCTAATGACGATGGAACACTCAAATTGCGTCGCGATCCAATACATCGTCCTCCAGCCGACTTGTCTCCAAGGGTCTATTGCTGCCTCGGGCACCTTATGGTCGTTCTCCTGTGAGTCTAGATTTTCGAATCCGACGCAAAAATGATAGTTAATTGTAACGTTCAGGGCCTTGTAATGACGATGGAACACTCAAATTGCGTCGAGACTCAATACATCGGCCTGCAGCCGAATTGTCTCCAAGGGTCTATTGCTGCCTCGGGCACCTTATGGTCGTTCTCCTGTGAGTCTAGATTTTCGAATCCGACCCAAAAATGATAGTTAATTGTAACGTTCAGGGCCTTGTAATGACGATGGAACACTCAATTGCGTCGAGACTCAATACATCGGCCTGCAGCCGAATTGTCTCCAAGGGTCTATTGCTGCCTCGGGCACCTTATGGTCGTTCTCCTGTGAGTCTAGATTTTCGAATCCGACCCAAAAATGATAGTTAATTGTAACGTTCAGGGCCTTGTAATGACGATGGAACACTCAAATTGCGTCGAGATTCAATACATCGGCCTCCAGCCGAATTGTCTCCAAGGGTCTATTGCTGCCTCGGGCACCTTATGGTCGTTCTCCTGTGAGTCTAGATTTTCGAATCCGACCCAAAAATGATAGTTAATTGTAACGTTCAGGGCCTTGTAATGTCGATGGAACACTCAAATTGCGTCGAGATTCAATACATCGGCCTCCAGCCGAATTGTCTCCAAGGGTCTATTGCTGCCTCGGGCACCTTATGGTCGTTCTCCTGTGAGTCTAGATTTTCGAATCCGACCCAAAAATGATAGTTAATTGTAACGTTCAGGGCCTTGTAATGACGATGGAACACTCAAATTGCGTCGAGATTCAATACATCGGCCTCCAGCCGACTTGTCTCCAAGGGTCTATTGCTGCCTCGGGCACCTTATGGTCGTTGTCCTGTGAGTCTAGATTTTCGAATCCGACGCAAAAATGATAGTTAATTGTAACGTTCAGGGCCTTCTAATGACGATGGAACACTCAAATTGCGTCGAGATTCAATACATCGACCTCCAGCCTACTTGTCTCCAAGGGGATATCGCTGCCTCGGGCACCACATGGTCCTTCCCCTGTGAGTATAGATTTTCGAATCACGCAAAAATGATAGTTAATTGTAACGTTCAGGGCCTCCTAATGCCGATGGAACACTCAAATTGCGTCGAGATTCAATACATCGGCCTCCAGCCGACTTGTCTCCAAGGGTCTATTGCTGCCTCGGGCACCTTATGGTCGTTCTCCTGTGAGTCTAGATTTTCGAATCCGACGCAAAAATGATAGTGAATTGTAACGTTCAGCGCCCCCTAATGACGATAGAAGACTCAAATTGCGTCGCGATCCAATACATCGTCCTCCAGCCGACTTGTCTCCAAGGGTCTATTGCTGCCTCGGGCACCTTATGGTCGTTCTCCTGTGAGTAGATTTTCGAATCCGACGCGAAACTGATAGTTAATTGTAAGGTTCAGGGCCTTGTAATGACGATGGAACACTCATTTTTTGCGTCGCGATCCAATACATCGTCCTCCAACCGACTTGTCTCCAAGGGTCAATAGCTGCCTCGGGCACCGTATGGTCGTTCCCCTGTGAGTTTAGATTATCGAATCCGACGCAAAAATGATAGTTAATTGTAAGGTTTAGGGCCTCCTAATGACGATGGGACACTCAAATTGCGTCGAGATTCAATACATCGTCCTCCAGCCGACTTGTCTCCAAGGGGATATCGCTGCCTCGGGCACCACATGGTCCTTCTCCTGTGAGTCTAGATTTTCGAATCCGACGCAAAAATGATAGTGAATTGTAACGTTCAGCGCCTCCTAATGACGATAGAAGACTCAAATTGCGTCGCGATCCAATACATCGTCCTCCAGCCGACTTGTCTCCAAGGGTCTATTGCTGCCTCGGGCACCTTATGGTCGTTCTCCTGTGAGTTTAGATTATCGAATCCGACGCAAAAATGATAGTTAATTGTAACGTTCAGGGCCTTCTAATGACGATGGGACACTCAAATTCCGTCGAGATTCAATACATCGTCCTCCAGCCGACTTGTCTCCAAGGGGATATTGCTGTCTCGGGCACAATATGATCCTTCTCCTGTGAGTCTAGATTTTCGAATCCGACGCAAAAAATGATAGTGAATTGTAACGTTCAGGGCCTTCTAATGACGATGGAACACTCAAATTGCGTCGCGATCCAATACATCGTCCTCCAGCCGACTTGTCTCCAAGGGTCTATTGCTGCCTCGGGCACCTTATGGTCGTTCTCCTGTGAGTCTAGATTTTCGAATCCGACGCAAAAATGATAGTTAATTGTAACGTTCAGGGCCTTGTAATGACGATGGAACACTCAAATTGCGTCGAGACTCAATACATCGGCCTGCAGCCGAATTGTCTCCAAGGGTCTATTGCTGCCTCGGGCACCTTATGGTCGTTCTCCTGTGAGTCTAGATTTTCGAATCCGACCCAAAAATGATAGTTAATTGTAACGTTCAGGGCCTTGTAATGACGATGGAACACTCAAATTGCGTCGAGACTCAATACATCGGCCTGCAGCCGAATTGTCTCCAAGGGTCTATTGCTGCCTCGGGCACCTTATGGTCGTTCTCCTGTGAGTCTAGATTTTCGAATCCGACCCAAAAATGATAGTTAATTGTAACGTTCAGGGCCTTGTAATGACGATGGAACACTCAAATTGCGTCGAGACTCAATACATCGGCCTGCAGCCGAATTGTCTCCAAGGGTCTATTGCTGCCTCGGGCACCTTATGGTCGTTCTCCTGTGAGTCTAGATTTTCGAATCCGACCCAAAAATGATAGTTAATTGTAAGGTTCAGGGCCTTGTAATGACGATGGAACACTCATTTTTTGCGTCGCGATCCAATACATCGTCCTCCAACCGACTTGTCTCCAAGGGTCTATTGCTGCCTCGGGCACCGTATGGTCGTTCCCCTGTGAGTTTAGATTATCGAATCCGACGCAAAAATGATAGTTAATTGTAAGGTTTAGGGCCTCCTAATGACGATGGGACACTCAAATTGCGTCGAGATTCAATACATCGTCCTCCAGCCGACTTGTCTCCAAGGGGATATCGCTGCCTCGGGCACCACATGGTCCTTCTCCTGTGAGTCTAGATTTTCGAATCCGACGCAAAAATGATAGTGAATTGTAACGTTCAGCGCCTCCTAATGACGATAGAAGACTCAAATTGCGTCGCGATCCAATACATCGTCCTCCAGCCGACTTGTCCTCCAAGGGTCTATTGCTGCCTCGGGCACCTTATGGTCGTTCTCCTGTGAGTTTAGATTATCGAATCCGACGCAAAAATGATAGTTAATTGTAACGTTCAGGGCCTTCTAATGACGATGGGACACTCAAATTGCGTCGAGATTCAATACATCGTCCTCCAGCCGACTTGTCTCCAAGGGGATATTGCTGTCTCGGGCACAATATGATCCTTCTCCTGTGAGTCTAGATTTTCGAATCCGACGCAAAAATGATAGTGAATTGTAACGTTCAGGGCCTTCTAATGACGATGGAACACTCAAATTGCGTCGCGATCCAATACATCGTCCTCCAGCCGACTTGTCTCCAAGGGTCTATTGCTGCCTCGGGCACCTTATGGTCGTTCTCCTGTGAGTCTAGATTTTCGAATCCGACGCAAAAATGATAGTTAATTGTAACGTTCAGGGCCTTGTAATGACGATGGAACACTCAAATTGCGTCGAGACTCAATACATCGGCCTGCAGCCGAATTGTCTCCAAGGGTCTATTGCTGCCTCGGGCACCTTATGGTCGTTCTCCTGTGAGTCTAGATTTTCGAATCCGACCCAAAAATGATAGTTAATTGTAACGTTCAGGGCCTTGTAATGACGATGGAACACTCAAATTGCGTCGAGACTCAATACATCGGCCTGCAGCCGAATTGTCTCCAAGGGTCTATTGCTGCCTCGGGCACCTTATGGTCGTTCTCCTGTGAGTCTAGATTTTCGAATCCGACCCAAAAATGATAGTTAATTGTAACGTTCAGGGCCTTGTAATGACGATGGAACACTCAAATTGCGTCGAGATTCAATACATCGGCCTCCAGCCGAATTGTCTCCAAGGGTCTATTGCTGCCTCGGGCACCTTATGGTCGTTCTCCTGTGAGTCTAGATTTTCGAATCCGACCCAAAAATGATAGTTAATTGTAACGTTCAGGGCCTTGTAATGTCGATGGAACACTCAAATTGCGTCGAGATTCAATACATCGGCCTCCAGCCGAATTGTCTCCAAGGGTCTATTGCTGCCTCGGGCACCTTATGGTCGTTCTCCTGTGAGTCTAGATTTTCGAATCCGACCCAAAAATGATAGTTAATTGTAACGTTCAGGGCCTTGTAATGACGATGGAACACTCAAATTGCGTCGCGATCCAATACATCGTCCTCCAGCCGACTTGTCTCCAAGGGTCTATTGCTGCCTCGGGCACCTTATGGTCGTTCTCCTGTGAGTCTAGATTTTCGAATCCGACGCAAAAATGATAGTTAATTGTAACGTTCAGGGCCTTGTAATGACGATGGAACACTCAAATTGCGTCGAGACTCAATACATCGGCCTGCAGCCGAATTGTCTCCAAGGGTCTATTGCTGCCTCGGGCACCTTATGGTCGTTCTCCTGTGAGTCTAGATTTTCGAATCCGACCCAAAAATGATAGTTAATTGTAACGTTCAGGGCCTTGTAATGTCGATGGAACACTCAAATTGCGTCGAGATTCAATACATCGGCCTCCAGCCGACTTGTCTCCAAGGGTCTATTGCTGCCTCGGGCACCTTATGGTCGTTGTCCTGTGAGTCTAGATTTTCGAATCCGACGCAAAAATGATAGTTAATTGTAACGTTCAGGGCCTTCTAATGACGATGGAACACTCAAATTGCGTCGAGATTCAATACATCGGCGTCCAGCCTACTTGTCTCCAAGGGGATATCGCTGCCTCGGGCACCACATGGTCCTTCTCCTGTGAGTCTAGATTTTCGAATCCGACGCAAAAATGATAGTGAATTGTAACGTTCAGCGCCTCCTAATGACGATAGAAGACTCAAATTGCGTCGCGATCCAATACATCGTCCTCCAGCCGACTTGTCTCCAAGGGTCTATTGCTGCCTCGGGCACCTTATGGTCGTTCTCCTGTGAGTCTAGATTTTCGAATCCGACGCAAAAATGATAGTTAATTGTAACGTTCAGGGCCTTGTAATGACGATGGAACACTCAAATTGCGTCGAGATTCAATACATCGGCCTCCAGCCGACTTGTCTCCAAGGGTCTATTGCTGCCTCGGGCACCTTATGGTCGTTCTCCTGTGAGTTTAGATTATCGAATCCGACGCAAAAATGATAGTTAATTATAACGTTCAGGGCCTCCTAATGCCGATGGAACACGCAAATTGCGTCGAGATTCAATACATCGGCCTCCAGCCGACTTGTCTCCAAGGGTCTATTGCTGCCTCGGGCACCTTATGGTCGTTCTCCTGTGGGTCTACATTTTCGAACCCGACGCTAAAATGATAGTTAATTGTAACGTTCAGGGCCTCCTAATGACGATAGAAGACTCAAGTTGCGTCGCGATCCAATACATCGTCCTCCAGCCGACTTGTCTCCAAGGGTCTATTGCTGCCTCGGGCACCTTATGGTCGTTCTCCTGTGAGTTTAGATTATCGAATCCGACGCAAAAATGATAGTTAATTGTAACGTTCAGGGCCTTCTAATGACGATGGGACACTCAAATTGCGTCGAGATTCAATACATCGTCCTCCAGCCGACTTGTCTCCAAGGGGATATTGCTGTCTCGGGCACAATATGATCCTTCTCCTGTGAGTCTAGGTTTTCGAATCCGACGCAAAAATGATAGTTAATTGTAACGTTCAGGGCCTTGTAATGACGATGGGACACTCAAATTGCGTCGCGATCCAATACATCGTCCTCCAGCCGACTTGTCTCCAAGGGTCTATTGCTGCCTCGGGCACCTTATGGTCGTTCTCCTGTGAGTCTAGATTTTCGAATCCGACGCAAAAATGATAGTTAATTGTAACGTTCAGGGCCTTGTAATGACGATGGAACACTCAAATTGCGTCGAGATTCAATACATCGGCCTCCAGCCGACTTGTCTCCAAGGGTCTATTGCTGCCTCGGGCACCTTATGGTCGTTGTCCTGTGAGTCTAGATTTTCGAATCCGACGCAAAAATGATAGTTAATTGTAACGTTCAGGGCCTTCTAATGACGATGGAACACTCAAATTGCGTCGAGATTCAATACATCGTCCTCCAGCCGACTTGTCTCCAAGGGTCTATTGCTGCCTCGGGCACCTTAAGGTCGTTCTCCTGTGAGTCTAGATTTTCGAACCCGACGCAAAAATGATAGTTAATTGTAACGTTCAGGGCCTTCTAATGACGATGGGACACTCAAATTCCGTCGAGATTCAATACATCGTCCTCCAGCCGCTTGTCTCCAAGGGGATATTGCTGTCTCGGGCACAATATGATCCTTCTCCTGTGAGTCTAGATTTTCGAATCCGACGCAAAAATGATAGTGAATTGTAACGTTCAGCTCCTCCTAATGACGATAGAAGACTCAAATTGCGTCGCGATCCAATACATCGTCCTCCAGCCGACTTGTCTCCAAGGGTCTATTGCTGCCTCGGGCACCATATGGTCGTTCTCCTGTGAGTCTAGATTTTCGAACCCGACGCAAAAATGATAGTTAATTGTAACGTTCAGGGCCTTTTAATGCCGATGGAACACTCAAATTGCGTCGAGATTCAATACATCGGCCTCCAGCCGACTTGTCTCCAAGGGTCTATTGCTTCCTCGGGCACCTTATGGTCGTTCTCCTGTGAGTCTAGATTTTCGAATCCGACGCAAAAATGATAGTTAATTGTAACGTTCAGGGCCTTCTAATGACGATGGAACACTCAAATTGCGTCGCGATCCAATACATCGTCCTCCAGCCGACTTGTCTCCAAGGGTCTATTGCTGCCTCGGGCACCTTATGGTCGTTCTCCTGTGAGTTTAGATTATCGAATCCGACGCAAAAAAGATAGTTAATTATAACGTTCAGGGCCTCCTAATGCCGATGGAACACGCAAATTGCGTCGAGATTCAATACATCGGCCTCCAGCCGACTTGTCTCCAAGGGTCTATTGCTGCCTCGGGCACCTTATGGTCGTTCTCCTGTGGGTCTACATTTTCGAACCCGACGCTAAAATGATAGTTAATTGTAACGTTCAGGGCCTCCTAATGACGATAGAAGACTCAAGTTGCGTCGCGATCCAATACATCGTCCTCCAGCCGACTTGTCTCCAAGGGTCTATTGCTGCCTCGGGCACCTTATGGTCGTTCTCCTGTGAGTTTTAGATTATCGAATCCGACGCAAAAATGATAGTTAATTGTAACGTTCAGGGCCTTCTAATGACGATGGGACACTCAAATTGCGTCGAGATTCAATACATCGTCCTCCAGCCGACTTGTCTCCAAGGGGATATTGCTGTCTCGGGCACAATATGATCCTTCTCCTGTGAGTCTAGATTTTCGAATCCGACGCAAAAATGATAGTTAATTGTAACGTTCAGGGCCTTCTAATGACGATGGGACACTCAAATTGCGTCGCGATCCAATACATCGTCCTCCAGCCGACTTGTCTCCAAGGGTCTATTGCTGCCTCGGGCACCTTATGGTCGTTCTCCTGTGAGTCTAGATTTTCGAATCCGACGCAAAAAATGATAGTTAATTGTAACGTTCAGGGCCTTGTAATGACGATGGAACACTCAAATTGCGTCGAGATTCAATACATCGGCCTCCAGCCGACTTGTCTCCAAGGGTCTATTGCTGCCTCGGGCACCTTATGGTCGTTGTCCTGTGAGTCTAGATTTTCGAATCCGACGCAAAAATGATAGTTAATTGTAACGTTCAGGGCCTTCTAATGACGATGGAACACTCAAATTGCGTCGAGATTCAATACATCGTCCTCCAGCCGACTTGTCTCCAAGGGTCTATTGCTGCCTCGGGCACCTTAAGGTCGTTCTCCTGTGAGTCTAGATTTTCGAACCCGACGCAAAAATGATAGTTAATTGTAACGTTCAGGGCCTCCTAATGACGATGGAACACTCAAATTGCGTCGAGATTCAATACATCGGCCTCCAGCCGACTTGTCTCCAAGGGTCTATTGCTGCCTCGGGCACCTTATGGTCGTTCTCCTGTGAGTCTAGATTTTCGAATCCGACGCAAAAATGATAGTGAATTGTAACGTTCAGCGCCTCCTAATGACGATAGAAGACTCAAATTGCGTCGCGATCCAATACATCGTCCTCCAGCCGACTTGTCTCCAAGGGTCTATTGCTGCCTCGGGCACCTTATGGTCGTTCTCCTGTGAGTCTAGATTTTCGAACCCGACGCAAAAATGATAGTGAATTGTAACGTTCAGGGCCTCCTAATGCCGATGGAACACTCAAATTGCGTCGAGATTCAATACATCGGTGTCCAGCCGACTTGTCTCCAAGGGTCTATTGCTGCCTCGGGCACCTTATGGTCGTTCTCCTGTGAGTTTAGATTATCGAATCCGACGCAAAAATGATAGTTAATTGTAACGTTCAGGGCCTTCTAATGACGATGGGACACTCAAATTCCGTCGAGATTCAATACATCGTCCTCCAGCCGACTTGTCTCCAAGGGGATATTGCTGTCTCGGGCACAATATGATCCTTCTCCTGAGAGTCTAGATTTTCGAATCCGACGCAAAAATGATAGTGAATTGTAACGTTCAGCTCCTCCTAATGACGATAGAAGACTCAAATTGCGTCGCGATCCAATACATCGTCCTCCAGCCGACTTGTCTCCAAGGGTCTATTGCTGCCTCGGGCACCATATGGTCGTTCTCCTGTGAGTCTAGATTTTCGAACCCGACGCAAAAATGATAGTTAATTGTAACGTTCAGGGCCTTTTAATGCCGATGGAACACTCAAATTGCGTCGAGATTCAATACATTGGCCTCCAGCCGACTTGTCTCCAAGGGTCTATTGCTGCCTCGGGCACCTTATGGTCGTTCTCCTGTGAGTCTAGATTTTCGAATCCGACGCAAAAATGATAGTTAATTGTAACGTTCAGGGCCTTCTAATGACGATGGAACACTCAAATTGCGTCGCGATCCAATACATCGTCCTCCAGCCGACTTGTCTCCAAGGGTCTATTGCTGCCTCGGGCACCTAATGGTCGTTCTCCTGTGAGTCTAGATTTTCGAATCCGACGCAAAAATGATAGTTAATTGTAACGTTCAGGGCCTTCTAATGACGATGGAACACTCAAATTGCGTCGAGATTCAATACATCGTCCTCCAGCCGACTTGTCTCCAAGGGTCTATTGCTGCCTCGGGCACCTTATGGTCGTTCTCCTGTGAGTCTAGATTTTCGAATCCGACCCAAAAATGATAGTTAATTGTAACGTTCAGGGCCTTGTAATGACGATGGAACACTCAAATTGCGTCGCGATCCAATACATCGTCCTCCAGCCGACTTGTCTCCAAGGGTCTATTGCTGCCTCGGGCACCTTATGGTCGTTCTCCTGTGAGTCTAGATTTTCGAATCCGACGCAAAAATGATAGTTAATTGTAACGTTCAGGGCCTTGTAATGACGATGGAACACTCAAATTGCGTCGAGACTCAATACATCGGCCTCCAGCCGAATTGTCTCCAAGGGTCTATTGCTGCCTCGGGCACCTTATGGTCGTTCTCCTGTGAGTCTAGATTTTCGAATCCGACCCAAAAATGATAGTTAATTGTAACGTTCAGGGCCTTGTAATGACGATGGAACACTCAAATTGCGTCGAGATTCAATACATCGGCCTCCAGCCGACTTGTCTCCAAGGGTCTATTGCTGCCTCGGGCACCTTATGGTCGTTGTCCTGTGAGTCTAGATTTTCGAATCCGACGCAAAAATGATAGTTAATTGTAACATTCAGGGCCTTCTAATGACGATGGAACACTCAAATTGCGTCGAGATTCAATACATCGGCGTCCAGCCTACTTGTCTCCAAGGGGATATCGCTGCCTCGGGCACCACATGGTCCTTCTCCTGTGAGTCTAGATTTTCGAATCCGACGCAAAAATGATAGTGAATTGTAACGTTCAGCGCCTCCTAATGACGATAGAAGACTCAAATTGCGTCGCGATCCAATACATCGTCCTCCAGCCGACTTGTCTCCAAGGGTCTATTGCTGCCTCGGGCACCTTATGGTCGTTCTCCTGTGAGTCTAGATTTTCGAATCCGACGCAAAAATGATAGTTAATTGTAACGTTCAGGGCCTTGTAATGACGATGGAACACTCAAATTGCGTCGAGATTCAATACATCGGCCTCCAGCCGACTTGTCTCCAAGGGTGTATTGCTGCCTCGGGCACCTTATGGTCGTTCTCCTGTGAGTTTAGATTATCGAATCCGACGAAAAAATGATAGTTAATTATAACGTTCAGGGCCTCCTAATGCCGATGGAACACGCAAATTGCGTCGAGATTCAATACATCGGCCTCCAGCCGACTTGTCTCCAAGGGTCTATTGCTGCCTCGGGCACCTTATGGTCGTTCTCCTGTGGGTCTACATTTTCGAACCCGACGCTAAAATGATAGTTAATTGTAACGTTCAGGGCCTCCTAATGACGATAGAAGACTCAAGTTGCGTCGCGATCCAATACATCGTCCTCCAGCCGACTTGTCTCCAAGGGTCTATTGCTGCCTCGGGCACCTTATGGTCGTTCTCCTGTGAGTTTAGATTATCGAATCCGACGCAAAAATGATAGTTAATTGTAACGTTCAGGGCCTTCTAATGACGATGGGACACTCAAATTGCGTCGAGATTCAATACATCGTCCTCCAGCCGACTTGTCTCCAAGGGGATATTGCTGTCTCGGGCACAATTTGATCCTTCTCCTGTGAGTCTAGATTTTCGAATCCGACGCAAAAATGATAGTTAATTGTAACGTTCAGGGCCTTCTAATGACGATGGGACACTCAAATTGCGTCGCGATCCAATACATCGTCCTCCAGCCGACTTGTCTCCAAGGGTCTATTGCTGCCTCGGGCACCTTATGGTCGTTCTCCTGTGAGTCTAGATTTTCGAATCCGACGCAAAAATGATAGTTAATTGTAACGTTCAGGGCCTTGTAATGACGATGGAACACTCAAATTGCGTCGAGATTCAATACATCGTCCTCCAGCCGACTTGTCTCCAAGGGTCTATTGCTGCCTCGGGCACCTTATGGTCGTTGTCCTGTGAGTCTAGATTTTCGAATCCGACGCAAAAATGATAGTTAATTGTAACGTTCAGGGCCTTCTAATGACGATGGAACACTCAAATTGCGTCGAGATTCAATACATCGACCTCCAGCCGACTTGTCTCCAAGGGTCTATTGCTGCCTCGGGCACCTTAAGGTCGTTCTCCTGTGAGTCTAGATTTTCGAACCCGACGCAAAAATGATAGTTAATTGTAACGTTCAGGGCCTTCTAATGACGATGGAACACTCAAATTGCGTCGAGATTCAATACATCGGCCTCCAGCCTACTTGTCTCCAAGGGGATATCGCTGCCTCGGGCACCACATGGTCCTTCTCCTGTGAGTATAGATTTTCGAATCCGACGCAAAAATGATAGTGAATTGTAACGTTCAGCGCCTCCTAATGACGATAGAAGACTCAAATTGCGTCGCGATCCAATACATCGTCCTCCAGCCGACTTGTCTCCAAGGGTCTATTGCTGCCTCGGGCACCTTATGGTCGTTCTCCTGTGAGTTTAGATTATCGAATCCGACGCAAAAATGATAGTTAATTGTAACGCTCAGGGCCTTCTAATGACGATGGGACACTCAAATTCCGTCGAGATTCAATACATCGTCCTCCAGCCGCTTGTCTCCAAGGGGATATTGCTGTCTCGGGCACAATATGATCCTTCTCCTGTGAGTCTAGATTTTCGAATCCGACGCAAAAATGATAGTGAATTGTAACGTTCAGCTCCTCCTAATGACGATAGAAGACTCAAATTGCGTCGCGATCCAATACATCGTCCTCCAGCCGACTTGTCTCCAAGGGTCTATTGCTGCCTCGGGCACCATATGGTCGTTCTCCTGTGAGTCTAGATTTTCGAACCCGACGCAAAAATGATAGTTAATTGTAACGTTCAGGGCCTTTTAATGCCGATGGAACACTCAAATTGCGTCGAGATTCAATACATCGGCCTCCAGCCGACTTGTCTCCAAGGGTCTATTGCTGCCTCGGGCACCTTATGGTCGTTCTCCTGTGAGTCTAGATTTTCGAATCCGACGCAAAAATGATAGTTAATTGTAACGTTCAGGGCCTTCTAATGACGATGGAACACTCAAATTGCGTCGCGATCCAATACATCGTCCTCCAGCCGACTTGTCTCCAAGGGTCTATTGCTGCCTCGGGCACCTTATGGTCGTTCTCCTGTGAGTTTAGATTATCGAATCCGACGCAAAAATGATAGTTAATTATAACGTTCAGGGCCTCCTAATGCCGATGGAACACGCAAATTGCGTCGAGATTCAATACATCGGCCTCCAGCCGACTAGTCTTGAAGGGTCTATTGCTGCCTCGGGCACCTTATGGTCGTTCTCCTGTGGGTCTACATTTTCGAACCCGACGCTAAAATGATAGTTAATTGTAACGTTCAGGGCCTCCTAATGACGATAGAAGACTCAAGTTGCGTCGCGATCCAATACATCGTCCTCCAGCCGACTTGTCTCCAAGGGTCTATTGCTGTCTCGGGCACAATATGATCCTTCTCCTGTGAGTCTAGATTTTCGAATCCGACGCAAAAATGATAGTTAATTGTAACGTTCAGGGCCTTCTAATGACGATGGGACACTCAAATTGCGTCGCGATCCAATACATCGTCCTCCAGCCGACTTGTCTCCAAGGGTCTATTGCTGCCTCGGGCACCTTATGGTCGTTCTCCTGTGAGTCTAGATTTTCGAATCCGACGCAAAAATGATAGTTAATTGTAACGTTCAGGGCCTTGTAATGACGATGGAACACTCAAATTGCGTCGAGATTCAATACATCGCCTCCAGCCGACTTGTCTCCAAGGGTCTATTGCTGCCTCGGGCACCTTATGGTCGTTGTCCTGTGAGTCTAGATTTCGAATCCGACGCAAAAATGATAGTTAATTGTAACGTTCAGGGCCTTCTAATGACGATGGAACACTCAAATTGCGTCGAGATTCAATACATCGTCCTCCAGCCGACTTGTCTCCAAGGGTCTATTGCTGCCTCGGGCACCTTAAGGTCGTTCTCCTGTGAGTCTAGATTTTCGAACCCGACGCAAAAATGATAGTTAATTGTAACGTTCAGGGCCTCCTAATGACGATGGAACACTCAAATTGCGTCGAGATTCAATACATCGGCCTCCAGCCGACTTGTCTCCAAGGGTCTATTGCTGCCTCGGGCACCTTATGGTCGTTCTCCTGTGAGTCTAGATTTTCGAATCCGACGCAAAAATGATAGTGAATTGTAACGTTCAGCGCCTCCTAATGACGATAGAAGACTCAAATTGCGTCGCGATCCAATACATCGTCCTCCAGCCGACTTGTCTCCAAGGGTCTATTGCTGCCTCGGGCACCTTATGGTCGTTCTCCTGTGAGTCTAGATTTTCGAATCCGACGCAAAAATGATAGTTAATTGTAACGTTCAGGGCCTTCTAATGACGTTGGAACACTCAAATTGCGTCGAGATTCAATACATCGTCCTCCAGCCGACTTGTCTCCAAGGGTCTATTGCTGCCTCGGGCACCTTATGGTCGTTCTCCTGTGAGTCTAGATTTTCGAACCCGACGCAAAAATGATAGTTAATTGTAACGTTCAGGGCCTCCTAATGCCGATGGAACACTCAAATTGCGTCGAGATTCAATACATCGGTCTCCAGCCGACTTGTCTCCAAGGGTCTATTGCTGCGTCGGGCACCTTATGGTCGTTCTCCTGTGAGTTTAGATTATCGAATCCGACGAAAACATGATCGTTAATTATAACGTTCAGGGCCTCCTAATGCCGATGGAACACTCAAATTGCGTCGAGATTCAATACATCGGCCTCCAGCCGACTTGTCTCCAAGGGTCTATTGCTGCCTCGGGCACCTTATGGTCGTTGTCCTGTGAGTCTAGATTTTCGAATCCGACGCAAAAATGGTAGTTAATTGTAACGTTCAGGGCCTTCTAATGACGATGGAACACTCAAATTGCGTCGAGATTCAATACATCGTCCTCCAGCCGACTTGTCTCCAAGGGTCTATTGCTGCCTCGGGCACCTTATGGTCGTTCTCCTGTTAGTCTACATTTTCGAACCCGACGCAAAAATGATAGTTAATTGTAACGTTCAGGGCCTCCTACTGCCGATGGAACACTCAAATTGCGTCGAGATTCAATACATCGGCCTCCAGCCGACTTGTCTCCAAGGGTCTATTGCTGCCTCGGGCACCTTATGGTCGTTCTCCTGTGAGTTTAGATTATCGAATCCGACGCAAAACTGATCGTTAACTATAACGTTCAGGGCCTCCTAATGCCGATGGAACACTCAAATTGCGTCGAGATTCAATACATCGGCCTCCAGCCGACTTGTCTCCAAGGGGATATTGCTGTCTCGGGCACAATATGATCCTTCTCCTGTGAGTCTAGATTTTCGAATCCGACGCAAAAATGATAGTGAATTGTAACGTTCAGCGCCTCCTAATGACGATAGAAGACTCAAATTGCGTCGCGATCCAATACATCGTCCTCCAGCCGACTTGTCTCCAAGGGTCTATTGCTGCCTCGGGCACCTTATGGTCGTTCTCCATTGAGTCTAGATTTTCGAATCCGACGCAAAAATGATAGTTAATTGTAACGTTCAGGGCCTTCTAATGACGATGGGACACTCAAATTGCGTCGAGATTCAATACATCGTCCTCCAGCCGACTTGTCTCCAAGGGGATATTGCTGTCTCGGGCACAATATGATCCTTCTCCTGTGAGTATAGATTTTCGAATCCGACGCAAAAATGATAGTGAATTGTAACGTTCAGCGCCTCCTAATGACGATAGAAGACTCAAATTGCGTCGCGATCCAATACATCGTCCTCCAGCCGACTTGTCTCCAAGGGTCTATTGCTGCCTCGGGCACCTTATGGTCGTTCTCCTGTGAGTTTAGATTATCGAATCCGACGCAAAAATGATAGTTAATTGTAACGTTCAGGGCCTTCTAATGACGATGGGACACTCAAATTCCGTCGAGATTCAATACATCGTCCTCCAGCCGACTTGTCTCCAAGGGGATATTGCTGTCTCGGGCACAATATGATCCTTCTCCTGTGAGTCTAGATTTTCGAATCCGACGCAAAAATGATAGTGAATTGTAACGTTCAGCTCCTCCTAATGACGATAGAAGACTCAAATTGCGTCGCGATCCAATACATCGTCCTCCAGCCGACTTGTCTCCAAGGGTCTATTGCTGCCTCGGGCACCATATGGTCGTTCTCCTGTGAGTCTAGATTTTCGAACCCGACGCAAAAATGATAGTTAATTGTAACGTTCAGGGCCTTTTAATGCCGATGGAACACTCAAATTGCGTCGAGATTCAATACATCGGCCTCCAGCCGACTTGTCTCCAAGGGTCTATTGCTGCCTCGGGCACCTTATGGTCGTTCTCCTGTGAGTCTAGATTTTCGAATCCGACGCAAAAATGATAGTTAATTGTAACGTTCAGGGCCTTCTAATGACGATGGAACACTCAAATTGCGTCGCGATCCAATACATCGTCCTCCAGCCGACTTGTCTCCAAGGGTCTATTGCTGCCTCGGGCACCTTATGGTCGTTCTCCTGTGAGTCTAGATTTTCGAATCCGACGCAAAAATGATAGTTAATTGTAACGTTCAGGGCCTTGTAATGACGATGGAACACTCAAATTGCGTCGAGACTCAATACATCGGCCTCCAGCCGAATAGTCTCCAAGGGTCTATTGCTGCCTCGGGCACCTTATGGTCGTTCTCCTGTGAGTCTAGATTTTCGAATCCGACCCAAAAATGATAGTTAATTGTAACGTTCAGGGCCTTGTAATGACGATGGAACACTCAAATTGCGTCGCGATCCAATACATCGTCCTCCAGCCGACTTGTCTCCAAGGGTCTATTGCTGCCTCGGGCACCTTATGGTCGTTCTCCTGTGAGTCTAGATTTTCGAATCCGACGCAAAAATGATAGTTAATTGTAACGTTCAGGGCCTTGTAATGACGATGGAACACTCAAATTGCGTCGAGACTCAATACATCGGCCTCCAGCCGAATTGTCTCCAAGGGTCTATTGCTGCCTCAGGCACCTTATGGTCGTTCTCCTGTGAGTCTAGATTTTCGAATCCGACCCAAAAATGATAGTTAATTGTAACGTTCAGGGCCTTGTAATGACGATGGAACACTCAAATTGCGTCGAGATTCAATACATCGGCCTCCAGCCGACTTGTCTCCAAGGGTCTATTGCTGCCTCGGGCACCTTATGGTCGTTGTCCTGTGAGTCTAGATTTTCGAATCCGACGCAAAAATGATAGTTAATTGTAACGTTCAGGGCCTTCTAATGACGATGGAACACTCAAATTGCGTCGAGATTCAATACATCGGCGTCCAGCCTACTTGTCTCCAAGGGGATATCGCTGCCTCGGGCACCACATGGTCCTTCTCCTGTGAGTCTAGATTTTCGAATCCGACGCAAAAATGATAGTGAATTGTAACGTTCAGCGCCTCCTAATGACGATAGAAGACTCAAATTGCGTCGCGATCCAATACATCGTCCTCCAGCCGACTTGTCTCCAAGGGTCTATTGCTGCCTCGGGCACCTTATGGTCGTTCTCCTGTGAGTCTAGATTTTCGAATCCGACGCAAAAATGATAGTTAATTGTAACGTTCAGGGCCTTGTAATGACGATGGAACACTCAAATTGCGTCGAGATTCAATACATCGGCCTCCAGCCGACTTGTCTAAAAGGGTCTATTGCTGCCTCGGGCACCTTATGGTCGTTGTCCTGTGAGTCTAGATTTTCGAATCCGACGCAAAAATGATAGTTAATTGTAACGTTCAGGGCCTTCTAAAGACGATGGAACACTCAAATTGCGTCGAGATTCAATACATCGTCCTCCAGCCGACTTGTCTCCAAGGGTCTATTGCTGCCTCGGGCACCTTAAGGTCGTTCTCCTGTGAGTCTAGATTTTCGAACCCGACGCAAAACTGATAGTTAATTGTAACGTTCAGGGCCTTCTAATGACGATGGAACACTCAAATTGCGTCGAGATTCAATACATCGGCCTCCAGCCTACTTGTCTCCAAGGGGATATCGCTGCCTCGGGCACCACATGGTCCTTCTCCTGTGAGTATAGATTTTCGAATCCGACGCAAAAATGATAGTGAATTGTAACGTTCAGCGCCTCCTAATGACGATAGAAGACTCAAATTGCGTCGCGATCCAATACATCGTCCTCCAGCCGACTTGTCTCCAAGGGTCTATTGCTGCCTCGGGCACCTTATGGTCGTTCTCCTGTGAGTTTAGATTATCGAATCCGACGCAAAAATGATAGTGAATTGTAACGTTCAGGGCCTTCTAATGACGATGGGACACTCAAATTCCGTCGAGATTCAATACATCGTCCTCCAGCCGACTTGTCTCCAAGGGGATATTGCTGTCTCGGGCACAATATGATCCTTCTCCTGTGAGTCTAGATTTTCGAATCCGACGCAAAAATGATAGTGAATTGTAACGTTCATCTCCTCCTAATGACGATAGAAGACTCAAATTGCGTCGCGATCCAATACATCGTCCTCCAGCCGACTTGTCTCCAAGGGTCTATTGCTGCCTCGGGCACCATATGGTCGTTCTCCTGTGAGTCTAGATTTTCGAATCCGACCCAAAAATGATAGTTAATTGTAACGTTCAGGGCCTTGTAATGACGATGGAACACTCAAATTGCGTCGAGATTCAATACATCGGCCTCCAGCCGACTTGTCTCCAAGGGTCTATTGCTGCCTCGGGCACCTTATGGTCGTTGTCCTGTGAGTCTAGATTTTCGAATCCGACGCAAAAATGATAGTTAATTGTAACGTTCAGGGCCTTCTAATGACGATGGAACACTCAAATTGCGTCGAGATTCAATACATCGGCGTCCAGCCTACTTGTCTCCAAGGGGATATCGCTGCCTCGGGCACCACATGGTCCTTCTCCTGTGAGTCTAGATTTTCGAATCCGACGCAAAAATGATAGTGAATTGTAACGTTCAGCGCCTCCTAATGACGATAGAAGACTCAAATTGCGTCGCGATCCAATACATCGTCCTCCAGCCGACTTGTCTCCAAGGGTCTATTGCTGCCTCGGGCACCTTATGGTCGTTCTCCTGTGAGTCTAGATTTTCGAATCCGACGCAAAAATGATAGTTAATTGTAACGTTCAGGGCCTTGTAATGACGATGGAACACTCAAATTGCGTCGAGATTCAATACATCGGCCTCCAGCCGACTTGTCTCCAAGGGTCTATTGCTGCCTCGGGCACCTTATGGTCGTTCTCCCGTGAGTTTAGATTATCGAATCCGACGCAAAAATGATAGTTAATTATAACGTTCAGGGCCTCCTAATGCCGATGGAACACGCAAATTGCGTCGAGATTCAATACATCGGCCTCCAGCCGACTTGTCTCCAAGGGTCTATTGCTGCCTCGGGCACCTTATGGTCGTTCTCCTGTGGGTCTACATTTTCGAACCCGACGCTAAAATGATAGTTAATTGTAACGTTCAGGGCCTCCTAATGACGATAGAAGACTCAAGTTGCGTCGCGATCCAATACATCGTCCTCCAGCCGACTTGTCTCCAAGGGTCTATTGCTGCCTCGGGCACCTTATGGTCGTTCTCCTGTGAGTTTAGATTATCGAATCCGACGCAAAAATGATAGTTAATTATAACGTTCAGGGCCTTCTAATGACGATGGGACACTCAAATTGCGTCGAGATTCAATACATCGTCCTCCAGCCGACTTGTCTCCAAGGGGATATTGCTGTCTCGGGCACAATATGATCCTTCTCCTGTGAGTCTAGATTTTCGAATCCGACGCAAAAATGATAGTTAATTGTAACGTTCAGGGCCTTCTAATGACGATGGGACACTCAAATTGCGTCGCGATCCAATACATCGTCCTCCAGCCGACTTGTCTCCAAGGGTCTATTGCTGCCTCGGGCACCTTATGGTCGTTCTCCTGTGAGTCTAGATTTTCGAATCCGACGCAAAAATGATAGTTAATTGTAACGTTCAGGGCCTTCTAATGACGATGGAACACTCAAATTGCGTCGAGATTCAATACATCGTCCTCCAGCCGACTTGTCTCCAAGGGTCTATTGCTGCCTCGGGCACCTTATGGTCGTTCTCCTGTGAGTCTAGATTTTCGAACCCGACGCAAAAATGATAGTTAATTGAAACGTTCAGGGCCTCCTAATGCCGATGGAACACTCAAATTGCGTCGAGATTCAATACATCGGTCTCCAGCCGACTTGTCTCCAAGGGTCTATTGCTGCCTCGGGCACCTTATGGTCGTTCTCCTGTGAGTTTAGATTATCGAATCCGACGAAAAAATGATCGTTAATTATAACGTTCAGGGCCTCCTAATGCCGATGGAACACTCAAATTGCGTCGAGATTCAATACATCGGCCTCCAGCCGACTTGTCTCCAAGGGTCTATTGCTGCCTCGGGCACCTTATGGTCGTTGTCCTGTGAGTCTAGATTTTCGAATCCAACGCAAAAATGATAGTTAATTGTAACGTTCAGGGCCTTCTAATGACGATGGAACACTCAAATTGCGTCGAGATTCAATACATCGTCCTCCAGCCGACTTGTCTCCAAGGGTCTATTGCTGCCTCGGGCACCTTATGGTCGTTCTCCTGTGAGTCTAGATTTTCGAATCCGACGCAAAAATGATAGTTAATTGTAACGTTCAGGGCCTCCTACTGCCGATGGAACACTCAAATTGCGTCGAGATTCAATACATCGGCCTCCAGCCGACTTGTCTCCAAGGGTCTATTGCTGCCTCGGGCACCTTATGGTCGTTCTCCTGTGAGTTTAGATTATCGAATCCGACGCAAAACTGATCGTTAATTATAACGTTCAGGGCCTCCTAATGCCGATGGAACACTCAAATTGCGTCGAGATTCAATACATCGGCCTCCAGCCGACTTGTCTCCAAGGGTCTATTGCTGCCTCGGGCACCTTATGGTCGTTGTCCTGTGAGTCTAGATTTTCGAATCCGACGCAAAAATCATAGTTAATTGTTACGTTCAGGGCCTTCTAATGACGATGGAACACTCAAATGGCGTCGAGATTCAATACATCGGCCTCCAGCCTACTTGTCTCCAAGGGGATATCGCTGCCTCGGGCACCACATGGTCCTTCTCCTGTGAGTATAGATTTTCGAATCCGACGCAAAAATGATAGTGAATTGTAACGTTCAGCGCCTCCTAATGACGATAGAAGACTCAAATTGCGTCGCGATCCAATACATCGTCCTCCAGCCGACTTGTCTCGAAGGGTCTATTGCTGCCTCGGGCACCTTATGGTCGTTCTCCTGTGAGTTTAGATTATCGAATCCGACGCAAAAATGATAGTTAATTGTAAGGTTTAGGGCCTCCTAATGACGATGGGACACTCAAATTGCGTCGAGATTCAATACATCGTCCTCCAGCCGACTTGTCTCCAAGGGGATATTGCTGTCTCGGGCACAATATGATCCTTCTCCTGTGAGTCTAGATTTTCGAATCCGACGCAAAAATGATAGTGAATTGTAACGTTCAGCGCCTCCTAATGACGATAGAAGACTCAAATTGCGTCGCGATCCAATACATCGTCCTCCAGCCGACTTGTCTCCAAGGGTCTATTGCTGCCTCGGGCACCTTATGGTCGTTCTCCATTGAGTCTAGATCTTCGAATCCGACGCAAAAATGATAGTTAATTGTAACGTTCAGGGCCTTCTAATGACGATGGGACACTCAAATTGCGTCGAGATTCAATACATCGTCCTCCAGCCGACTTGTCTCCAAGGGGATATTGCTGTCTCGGGCACAATATGATCCTTCTCCTGTGAGTCTAGATTTTCGAATCCGACGCAAAAATGATAGTGAATTGTAACGTTCAGGGCCTTCTAATGACGATGGGACACTCAAATTGCGTCGCGATCCAATACATCGTCCTCCAGCCGACTTGTCTCCAAGGGTCTATTGCTGCCTCGGGCACCTTATGGTCGTTCTCCTGTGAGTCTAGATTTTCGAATCCGACGCAAAAATGATAGTTAATTGTAACGTTCAGGGCCTTCTAATGACGATGGGACACTCAAATTGCGTCGAGATTCAATACATCGTCCTCCAGCCGACTTGTCTCCAAGGGGATATTGCTGTCTCGGGCACAATATGATCCTTCTCCTGTGAGTCTAGATTTTCGAATCCGACGCAAAAATGATAGTGAATTGTAACGTTCAGGGCCTTCTAATGACGATGGGACACTCAAATTGCGTCGCGATCCAATACATCGTCCTCCAGCCGACTTGTCTCCAAGGGTCTATTGCTGCCTCGGGCACCTTATGGGCGTTCTCCTGTGAGTCTAGATTTTCGAATCCGACGCAAAAATGATAGTTAATTGTAACGTTCAGGGCCTCCTAATGACGATAGAAGACTCAAATTGCGTCGCGATCCAATACATCGTCCTCCAGCCGACTTGTCTCCAAGGGTCTATTGCTGCCTCGAGCATCTTATGGTCGTTCTCCTGTGAGTCTAGATTATCGAATCCGACCCAAAAATGATAGTTAATTGTAACGTTCAGGGCCTCCTAATGACGATAGAAGACTCAAATTGCGTCGAGATTCAATACATCGGCCTCCAGCCGACTTGTCTCCAAGGGTCAATAGCTGCCTCGGGCACCTTATGGTCGTTCTCCTGTGAGTTTAGATTATCGAATCCGACGCAAAAATGATCGTTAATTATAACGTTCAGGGCCTCCTAATGCCGATGGAACACTCAAATTGCGTCGAGATTCAATACATCGGCCTCCAGCCTACTTGTCTCCAAGGGTCTATTGCTGCCTCGGGCACCTTATGGTCGTTGTCCTGTGAGTCTAGATTTTCGAATCCGACGCAAAAATGATAGTGAATTGTAACGTTCAGCGCCTCCTAATGACGATAGAAGACTCAAATTGCGTCGCGATCCAATACATCGTCCTCCAGCCGACTTGTCTCCAAGGGTCTATTGCTGCCTCGGGCGCCTTATGGTCGTTCTCCTGTGAGTCTAGATTTTCGAACCCGACGCAAAAATGATAGTTAATTGTAACGTTCAGGGCCTCCTAATGCCGATGGAACACTCAAATTGCGTCGAGATTCAATACATCGGCCTCCAGCCGACTTGTCTCCAAGGGTCTATTGCTGCCTCGGGCACCTTATGGTCGTTCTCCTGTGAGTCTAGATTATCGAATCCGACGCAAAAATGATAGTTAATTATAACGTTCAGGGCCTCCTAATGCCGATGGAACACTCAAATTGCGTCGAGATTCAATACATCGGCCTCCAGCCGACTTGTCTCCAAGTGTCTATTGCTGCCTCGGGCACCTTAAGGTCGTTCTCCTGTGAGTCTAGATTTTCGAACCCGACGCAAAAATGATAGTTAATTGTAACGTTCAGGGCCTCCTAATGACGATGGAACACTCAAATTGCGTCGAGATTCAATACATCGGCCTCCAGCCGACTTGTCTCCAAGGGTCTATTGCTGCCTCGGGCACCTTAAGGTCGTTCTCCTGTGAGTCTAGATTTTCGAATCCGACGCAAAAATGATAGTGAATTGTAACGTTCAGCGCCTCCTAATGACGATAGAAGACTCAAATTGCGTCGCGATCCAATACATCGTCCTCCAGCCGACTTGTCTCCAAGGGTCTATTGCTGCCTCGGGCACCTTATGGTCGTTCTCCTGTGAGTCTAGATTTTCGAATCCGACGCAAAAATGATAGTTAATTGTAACGTTCAGGGCCTTCTAATGACGATGGAACACTCAAATTGCGTCGAGATTCAATACATCGTCCTCCAGCAGACTTGTCTCCAAGGGTCTATTGCTGCCTCGGGCACCTTATGGTCGTTCTCCTGTGAGTCTAGATTTTCGAACCCGACGCAAAAATGATAGTTAATTGTAACGTTCAGGGCCTCCTAATGCCGATGGAACACTCAAATTGCGTCGAGATTCAATACATCGGTCTCCAGCCGACTTGTCTCCAAGGGTCTATTGCTGCCTCGGGCACCTTATGGTCGTTCTCCTGTGAGTTTAGATTATCGAATCCGACGAAAAAATGATCGTTAATTATAACGTTCAGGGCCTCCTAATGCCGATGGAACACTCAAATTGCGTCGAGATTCAATACATCGGCCTCCAGCCGCCTTGTCTCCAATGGTCTATTGCTGCCTCGGGCACCTTATGGTCGTTGTCCTGTGAGTCTAGATTTTCGAATCCAACGCAAAAATGATAGTTAATTGTAACGTTCAGGGCCTTCTAATGACGATGGAACACTCAAATTGCGTCGAGATTCAATACATCGTCCTCCAGCCGACTTGTCTCCAAGGGTCTATTGCTGCCTCGGGCACCTTATGGTCGTTCTCCTGTGAGTCTAGATTTTCGAACCCGACGCAAAAATGATAGTTAATTGTAACGTTCAGGGCCTCCTACTGCCGATGGAACACTCAAATTGCGTCGAGATTCAATACATCGGCCTCCAGCCGACTTGTCTCCAAGGGTCTATTGCTGCCTCGGGCACCTTATGGTCGTTCTCCTGTGAGTTTAGATTATCGAATCCGACGCAAAACTGATCGTTAATTATAACGTTCAGGGCCTCCTAATGCCGATGGAACACTCAAATTGCGTCGAGATTCAATACATCGGCCTCCAGCCGACTTGTCTCCAAGGGTCTATTGCTGCCTCGGGCACCTTATGGTCGTTGTCCTGTGAGTCTAGATTTTCGAATCCGACGCAAAAATGATAGTTAATTGTAACGTTCAGGGCCTTCTAATGACAATGGAACACTCAAATTGCGTCGAGATTCAATACATCGGCCTCCAGCCTACTTGTCTCCAAGGGGATATCGCTGCCTCGGGCACCACATGGTCCTTCTCCTGTGAGTATAGATTTTCGAATCCGACGCAAAAATGATAGTGAATTGTAACGTTCAGCGCCTCCTAATGACGATAGAAGACTCAAATTGCGTCGCGATCCAATACATCGTCCTCCAGCCGACTTGTCTCCAAGGGTCTATTGCTGCCTCGGGCACCTTATGGTCGTTCTCCTGTGAGTTTAGATTATCGAATCCGACGCAAAAATGATAGTTAATTGTAAGGTTTAGGGCCTCCTAATGACGATGGGACACTCAAATTGCGTCGAGATTCAATACATCGTCCTCCAGCCGACTTGTCTCCAAGGGGATATTGCTGTCTCGGGCACAATATGATCCTTCTCCTGTGAGTCTAGATTTTCGAATCCGACGCAAAAATGATAGTGAATTGTAACGTTCAGCGCCTCCTAATGACGATAGAAGACTCAAATTGCGTCGCGATCCAATACATCGTCCTCCAGCCGACTTGTCTTCAAGGGTCTATTGCTGCCTCGGGCACCTTATGGTCGTTCTCCTGTGAGTTTAGATTATCGAATCCGACGCAAAAATGATAGTTAATTGTAAGGTTTAGGGCCTCCTAATGACGATGGGACACTCAAATTGCGTCGAGATTCAATACATCGTCCTCCAGCCGACTTGTCTCCAAGGGGATATTGCTGTCTCGGGCACAATATGATCCTTCTCCTGTGAGTCTAGATTTTCGAATCCGACGCAAAAATGATAGTGAATTGTAACGTTCAGCGCCTCCTAATGACGATAGAAGACTCAAATTGCGTCGCGATCCAATACATCGTCCTCCAGCCGACTTGTCTCCAAGGGTCTATTGCTGCCTCGGGCACCTTATGGTCGTTCTCCATTGAGTCTAGATTTTCGAATCCGACGCAAAAATGATAGTTAATTGTAACGTTCAGGGCCTCCTAATGACGATAGAAGACTCAAATTGCGTCGCGATCCAATACATCGTCCTCCAGCCGACTTGTCTCCAAGGGTCTATTGCTGCCTCGGGCATCTTATGGTCGTTCTCCTGTGAGTCTAGATTATCGAATCCGACCCAAAAATGATAGTTAATTGTAACGTTCAGGGCCTCCTAATGACGATAGAAGACTCAAATTGCGTCGAGATTCAATACATCGGCCTCCAGCCGACTTGTCTCCAAGGGTCAATAGCTGCCTCGGGCACCTTATGGTCGTTCTCCTGTGAGTTTAGATTATCGAATCCGACGCAAAAATGATCGTTAATTATAACGTTCAGGGCCTCCTAATGCCGATGGAACACTCAAATTGCGTCGAGATTCAATACATCGGCCTCCAGCCTACTTGTCTCCAAGGGTCTATTGCTGCCTCGGGCACCTTATGGTCGTTGTCCTGTGAGTCTAGATTTTCGAATCCGACGAAAAAATGATAGTGAATTGTAACGTTCAGCGCCTCCTAATGACGATAGAAGACTCAAATTGCGTCGCGATCCAATACATCGTCCTCCAGCCGACTTGTCTCCAAGGGTCTATTGCTGCCTCGGGCGCCTTATGGTCGTTCTCCTGTGAGTCTAGATTTTCGAACCCGACGCAAAAATGATAGTTAATTGTAACGTTCAGGGCCTCCTAATGCCGATGGAACACTCAAATTGCGTCGAGATTCAATACATCGGCCTCCAGCCGACTTGTCTCCAAGGGTCTATTGCTGCCTCGGGCACCTTATGGTCGTTCTCCTGTGAGTCTAGATTTTCGAATCCGACGCAAAAATGATAGTTAATTATGACGTTCAGGGCCTCCTAATGCCGATGGAACACTCAAATTGCGTCGAGATTCAATACATCGTCCTCCAGCCGACTTGTCTCCAAGGGGATATCGCTGCCTCGGGCACCACATGGTCCTTCTCCTGTGAGTCTAGATTTTCGAATCCGACGCAAAAATGATAGTGAATTGTAACGTTCAGCGCCTCCTAATGACGATAGAAGACTCAAATTGCGTCGCGATCCAATACATCGTCCTCCAGCCGACTTGTCTCCAAGGGTATATTGCTGCCTCGGGCACCTTATGGTCGTTCTCCTGTGAGTCTAGATTTTCGAATCCGACGCAAAAATGATAGTTAATTATAACGTTCAGGGCCTCCTAATGCCGATGGAACACTCAAATTGCGTCGAGATTCAATACATTGGCCTCCAGCCGACTTGTCTCCAAGGGGATATCGCTGCCTCGGGCACCACATGGTCCTTCTCCTGTGAGTTTAGATTTTCGAATCCGACGCAAAAATGATAGTTAATTGTAACGTTCAGGGCCTTCTAATGACGATGGAACACTCAAATTGCGTCGAGATTCAATACATCGTCCTCCAGCCTACTTGTCTCCAAGGGGATATCGCTGCCTCGGGCACCACATGGTCCTTCTCCTGTGAGTATAGATTTTCGAATCCGACGCAAAAATGATAGTGAATTGTAACGTTCAGCGCCTCCTAATGACGATAGAAGACTCAAATTGCGTCGCGATCCAATACATCGTCCTCCAGCCGACTGGTCTCCAAGGGTCTATTGCTGCCTCGGGCACCTTATGGTCGTTCTCCTGTGAGTTTAGATTATCGAATCCGACGCAAAAATGATAGTTAATTGTAACGTTCAGGGCCTTCTAATGACGATGGGACACTCAAATTGCGTCGAGATTCAATACATCGGCCTCCAGCCGACTTGTCTCCAAGGGTCTATTGCTGCCTCGGGCACCTTATGGTCGTTCTCCTGTGAGTCTAGATTTTCGAATCCGACGCAAAAATGATAGTTAATTATGACGTTCAGGGCCTCCTAATGCCGATGGAACACTCAAATTGCGTCGAGATTCAATACATCGTCCTCCAGCCGACTTGTCTCCAAGGGGATATCGCTGCCTCGGGCACCACATGGTCCTTCTCCTGTGAGTCTAGATTTTCGAATCCGACGCAAAAATGATAGTGAATTGTAACGTTCAGCGCCTCCTAATGACGATAGAAGACTCAAATTGCGTCGCGATCCAATACATCGTCCTCCAGCCGACTTGTCTCCAAGGGTATATTGCTGCCTCGGGCACCTTATGGTCGTTCTCCTGTGAGTCTAGATTTTCGAATCCGACGCAAAAATGATAGTTAATTATAACGTTCAGGGCCTCCTAATGCCGATGGAACACTCAAATTGCGTCGAGATTCAATACATTGGCCTCCAGCCGACTTGTCTCCAAGGGGATATCGCTGCCTCGGGCACCACATGGTCCTTCTCCTGTGAGTTTAGATTTTCGAATCCGACGCAAAAATGATAGTTAATTGTAACGTTCAGGGCCTTCTAATGACGATGGAACACTCAAATTGCGTCGAGATTCAATACATCGTCCTCCAGCCTACTTGTCTCCAAGGGGATATCGCTGCCTCGGGCACCACATGGTCCTTCTCCTGTGAGTATAGATTTTCGAATCCGACGCAAAAATGATAGTGAATTGTAACGTTCAGCGCCTCCTAATGACGATAGAAGACTCAAATTGCGTCGCGATCCAATACATCGTCCTCCAGCCGACTGGTCTCCAAGGGTCTATTGCTGCCTCGGGCACCTTATGGTCGTTCTCCTGTGAGTTTAGATTATCGAATCCGACGCAAAAATGATAGTTAATTGTAACGTTCAGGGCCTTCTAATGACGATGGGACACTCAAATTGCGTCGAGATTCAATACATCGTCCTCCAGCCGACTTGTCTCCAAGGGGAAATTGCTGTCTCGGGCACAATATGATCCTTCTCCTGTGAGCCTAGATTTTCGAATCCGACGCAAAAATGATAGTGAATTGTAACGTTCAGCGCCTCCTAATGACGATAGAAGACTCAAATTGCGTCGCGATCCAATACATCGTCCTCCAGCCGACTTGTCTCCAAGGGTCTATTGCTGCCTCGGGCACCTTATGGTCGTTCTCCTGTGAGTCTAGATTTTCGAATCCGACGCAAAAATGATAGTTAATTGTAACGTTCAGGGCCTTCTAATGCCGATGGAACACTCAAATTGCGTCGCGATCCAATACATCGTCCTCCAGCCGACTTGTCTCCAAGGGTCTATTGCTGCCTCGGGCACCTTATGGTCGTTGTCCTGTGAGTCTAGATTTTCGAATCCGACGCAAAAATGATAGTGAATTGTAACGTTCAGCGCCTCCTAATGACGATAGAAGACTAAAATTGCGTCGCGATCCAATACATCGTCCTCCAGCCGACTTGTCTCCAAGGGTCTATTGCTGCCTCGGGCACCTTATGGTCGTTCTCCTGTGAGTCTAGATTTTCGAATCCGACGCAAAAATGATAGTTAATTGTAACGTTCAGGGCCTTCTAATGCCGATGGAACACTCAAATTGCGTCGAGATTCAATACATCGGCCTCCAGCCGACTTGTCTCCAAGGGTCTATTGCTGCCTCGGGCACCTTATGGTCGTTCTCCTGTGAGTCTAGATTTTCGAATCCGACGCAAAAATGATAGTTAATTGTAACGTTCAGGGCCTTGTAATGACGATGGAACACTCAAATTGCGTCGAGATTCAATACATCGGCCTCCAGCCGACTTGTCTCCAAGGGTCTATTGCTGCCTCGGGCACCTTATGGTCGTTCTCCTGTGAGTTTAGATTATCGAATCCGACGCAAAACTGATCGTTAATTATAACGTTCAGGGCCTCCTAATGCCGATGGAACACTCAAATTGCGTCGAGATTCAATACATCGGCCTCCAGCCGACTTGTCTCCAAGGGTCTATTGCTGCCTCGGGCACCTTATGGTCGTTGTCCTGTGAGTCTAGATTTTCGAATCCGACGCAAAAATCATAGTTAATTGTAACGTTCAGGGCCTTCTAATGACGATGGAACACTCAAATGGCGTCGAGATTCAATACATCGGCCTCCAGCCTACTTGTCTCCAAGGGGATATCGCTGCCTCGGGCACCACATGGTCCTTCTCCTGTGAGTATAGATTTTCGAATCCGACGCAAAAATGATAGTGAATTGTAACGTTCAGCGCCTCCTAATGACGATAGAAGACTCAAATTGCGTCGCGATCCAATACATCGTCCTCCAGCCGACTTGTCTCGAAGGGTCTATTGCTGCCTCGGGCACCTTATGGTCGTTCTCCTGTGAGTTTAGATTATCGAATCCGACGCAAAAATGATAGTTAATTGTAAGGTTTAGGGCCTCCTAATGACGATGGGACACTCAAATTGCGTCGAGATTCAATACATCGTCCTCCAGCCGACTTGTCTCCAAGGGGATATTGCTGTCTCGGGCACAATATGATCCTTCTCCTGTGAGTCTAGATTTTCGAATCCGACGCAAAAATGATAGTGAATTGTAACGTTCAGCGCCTCCTAATGACGATAGAAGACTCAAATTGCGTCGCGATCCAATACATCGTCCTCCAGCCGACTTGTCTCCAAGGGTCTATTGCTGCCTCGGGCACCTTATGGTCGTTCTCCATTGAGTCTAGATTTTCGAATCCGACGCAAAAATGATAGTTAATTGTAACGTTCAGGGCCTTCTAATGACGATGGGACACTCAAATTGCGTCGAGATTCAATACATCGTCCTCCAGCCGACTTGTCTCCAAGGGGATATTGCTGTCTCGGGCACAATATGATCCTTCTCCTGTGAGTCTAGATTTTCGAATCCGACGCAAAAATGATAGTGAATTGTAACGTTCAGGGCCTTCTAATGACGATGGGACACTCAAATTGCGTCGCGATCCAATACATCGTCCTCCAGCCGACTTGTCTCCAAGGGTCTATTGCTGCCTCGGGCACCTTATGGTCGTTCTCCTGTGAGTCTAGATTTTCGAATCCGACGCAAAAATGATAGTTAATTGTAACGTTCAGGGCCTTCTAATGTCGATGGGACACTCAAATTGCGTCGAGATTCAATACATCGTCCTCCAGCCGACTTGTCTCCAAGGGGATATTGCTGTCTCGGGCACAATATGATCCTTCTCCTGTGAGTCTAGATTTTCGAATCCGACGCAAAAATGATAGTGAATTGTAACGTTCAGGGCCTTCTAATGACGATGGGACACTCAAATTGCGTCGCGATCCAATACATCGTCCTCCAGCCGACTTGTCTCCAAGGGTCTATTGCTGCCTCGGGCACCTTATGGGCGTTCTCCTGTGAGTCTAGATTTTCGAATCCGACGCAAAAATGATAGTTAATTGTAACGTTCAGGGCCTCCTAATGACGATAGAAGACTCAAATTGCGTCGCGATCCAATACATCGTCCTCCAGCCGACTTGTCTCCAAGGGTCTATTGCTGCCTCGAGCATCTTATGGTCGTTCTCCTGTGAGTCTAGATTATCGAATCCGACCCAAAAATGATAGTTAATTGTAACGTTCAGGGCCTCCTAATGACGATAGAAGACTCAAATTGCGTCGAGATTCAATACATCGGCCTCCAGCCGACTTGTCTCCAAGGGTCAATAGCTGCCTCGGGCACCTTATGGTCGTTCTCCTGTGAGTTTAGATTATCGAATCCGACGCAAAAATGATCGTTAATTATAACGTTCAGGGCCTCCTAATGCCGATGGAACACTCAAATTGCGTCGAGATTCAATACATCGGCCTCCAGCCTACTTGTCTCCAAGGGTCTATTGCTGCCTCGGGCACCTTATGGTCGTTGTCCTGTGAGTCTAGATTTTCGAATCCGACGCAAAAATGATAGTGAATTGTAACGTTCAGCGCCTCCTAATGACGATAGAAGACTCAAATTGCGTCGCGATCCAATACATCGTCCTCCAGCCGACTTGTCTCCAAGGGTCTATTGCTGCCTCGGGCGCCTTATGGTCGTTCTCCTGTGAGTCTAGATTTTCGAACCCGACGCAAAAATGATAGTTAATTGTAACGTTCAGGGCCTCCTAATGCCGATGGAACACTCAAATTGCGTCGAGATTCAATACATCGGCCTCCAGCCGACTTGTCTCCAAGGGTCTATTGCTGCCTCGGGCACCTTATGGTCGTTCTCCTGTGAGTCTAGATTATCGAATCCGACGCAAAAATGATAGTTAATTATAACGTTCAGGGCCTCCTAATGCCGATGGAACACTCAAATTGCGTCGAGATTCAATACATCGGCCTCCAGCCGACTTGTCTCCAAGGGTCTATTGCTGCCTCGGGCACCTTATGGTCGTTCTCCTGTGAGTCTAGATTTTAGAATCCGACGCAAAAATGATAGTTAATTGTAACGTTCAGGGCCTTCTAATGACGATGGAACACTCAAATTGCGTCGAGATTCAATACATCGACCTCCAGCCTACTTGTCTCCAAGGGGATATCGCTGCCTCGGGCACCACATGGTCCTTCCCCTGTGAGTATAGATTTTCGAATCCGACGCAAAAATGATAGTTAATTGTAACGTTCAGGGCCTCCTAATGCCGATGGAACACTCAAATTGCGTCGAGATTCAATACATCGTCCTCCAGCCGACTTGTCTCCAAGGGGATATCGCTGCCTCGGGCACCACATGGTCCTTCTCCTGTGAGTCTAGATTTTCGAATCCGACGCAAAAATGATAGTGAATTGTAACGTTCAGCGCCTCCTAATGACGATAGAAGACTCAAATTGCGTCGCGATCCAATACATCGTCCTCCAGCCGACTTGTCTCCAGGGGTATATTGCTGCCTCGGGCACCTTATGGTCGTTCTCCTGTGAGTCTAGATTTTCGAATCCGACGCAAAAATGATAGTTAATTATAACGTTCAGGGCCTCCTAATGCCGATGGAACACTCAAATTGCGTCGAGATTCAATACATTGGCCTCCAGCCGACTTGTCTCCAAGGGGATATCGCTGCCTCGGGCACCACATGGTCCTTCTCCTGTGAGTTTAGATTTTCGAATCCGACGCAAAAATGATAGTTAATTGTAACGTTCAGGGCCTTCTAATGACGATGGAACACTCAAATTGCGTCGAGATTCAATACATCGTCCTCCAGCCTACTTGTCTCCAAGGGGATATCGCTGCCTCGGGCACCACATGGTCCTTCTCCTGTGAGTATAGATTTTCGAATCCGACGCAAAAATGATAGTGAATTGTAACGTTCAGCGCCTCCTAATGACGATAGAAGACTCAAATTGCGTCGCGATCCAATACATCGTCCTCCAGCCGACTTGTCTCCAAGGGTCTATTGCTGCCTCGGGCACCTTATGGTCGTTCTCCTGTGAGTTTAGATTATCGAATCCGACGCAAAAATGATAGTTAATTGTAACGTTCAGGGCCTTCTAATGACGATGGGACACTCAAATTGCGTCGAGATTCAATACATCGTCCTCCAGCCGACTTGTCTCCAAGGGGATATTGCTGTCTCGGGCACCATATGATCCTTCTCCTGTGAGTCTAGATTTTCGAATCCGACGCAAAAACGATAGTGAATTGTAACGTTCAGGGCTTTCTAATGACGATGGGACACTGAAATTGCGTCGCGATCCAATACATCGTCCTCCAGCCGACTTGTCTCCAAGGGTCTATCTCTGCCTCGGGCACCTTATGGTCGTTCTCCTGTGAGTCTAGATTTTCGAACCCGACGCTAAAATGATAGTTAATTGTAACGTTCAGGGCCTCCTAATGACGATAGAAGACTCAAATTGCGTCGCGATCCAATACATCGTCCTCCAGCCGACTTGTCTCCAAGGGTCTATTGCTGCCTCGGGCACCTTATGGTCGTTCTCCTGTGAGTCTAGATTATCGAATCCGACGCAAAAATGATAGTTAATTGTAACGTTCAGGGCCTCCTAATGACGATAGAAGACTCAAATAGCGTAGAGATTCAATACATCGGCCTCCAGCCGACTTGTCTCCAAGGGTCTATTGCTGCCTCGGGCACCTTATGGTCGTTCTCCTGTGGGTTTAGATTATCGAATCCGACGCAAAAATGATCGTTAATTATAACGTTCAGGGCCTCCTAATGCCGATGGAACACTCAAATTGCGTCGAGATTCAATACATCGGCCTCCAGCCTACTTGTCTCCAAGGGTCTATTGCTGCCTCGGGCACCTTATGGTCGTTGTCCTGTGAGTCTAGATTTTCGAATCCGACGCAAAAATGATAGTGAATTGTAACGTTCAGCGCCTCCTAATGACGATAGAAGACTCAAATTGCGTCGCGATCCAATACATCGTCCTCCAGCCGACTTGTCTCCAAGGGTCTATTGCTGCCTCGGGCACCTTATGGTCGTTCTCCTGTGAGTCTAGATTTTCGAACCCGACGCAAAAATGATAGTTAATTGTAACGTTCAGGGCCTTCTAATGCCGATGGAACACTCAAATTGCGTCGAGATTCAATACATCGTCCTCCAGCCGACTTGTCTCCAAGGGTCTATTGCTGCCTCGGGCACCTTATGGTCGTTCTCCTGTGAGTCTAGATTTTTAATCCGACGCAAAAATGATAGTTAATTGTAACGTTCAGGGCCTTGTAATGACGATGGAACACTCAAATTGCGTCGAGATTCAATACATCGGCCTCCAGCCGACTTGTCTCCAAGGGTCTATTGCTGCCTCGGGCACCTTATGGTCGTTCTCCTGTGTGTCTAGATTTTCGAATCCGACGCAAAAATGATAGTTAATTGTAACGCCAGGGCCTTGTAATGACGATGGAACACTCAAATTGCGTCGAGATTCAATACATCGGCCTCCAGCCGACTTGTCTCCAAGGCTCTATTGCTGCCTCGGGCACCTTATGGTCGTTGTCCTGTGAGTCTAGATTTTCGAATCCGACGCAAAAGTGATAGTTAATTGTAACGTTCAGGGCCTTCTAATGACGATGGAACACTCAAATTGCGTCGAGATTCAATACATCGGCCTCCAGCCTACTTGTCTCCAAGGGGATATCGCTGCCTCGGGCACCACATGGTCCTTCTCCTGTGAGTCTAGATTTTCGAATCCGACGCAAAAATGATAGTGAATTGTAACGTTCAGCGCCTCCTAATGACGATAGAAGACTCAAATTGCGTCGCGATCCAATACATCGTCCTCCAGCCGACTTGTCTCCAAGGGTCTATTGCTACCTCGGGCACCTTATGGTCGTTCTCCTGTGAGTTTAGATTATCCAATCCGACGCAAAAATGATAGTTAATTGTAACGTTCAGGGCCTTCTAATGACGATGGGACACTCAAATTGCGTCGAGATTCAATACATCGTCCTCCAGCCGACTTGTCTCCAAGGGGATATTGCTGTCTCGGGCACCATATGATCCTTCTCCTGTGAGTCTAGATTTTCGAATCCGACGCAAAAACGATAGTGAATTGTAACGTTCAGGGCTTTCTAATGACGATGGGACACTGAAATTGCGTCGCGATCCAATACATCGTCCTCCAGCCGACTTGTCTCCAAGGGTCTATTGCTGCCTCGGGCACCTTATGGTCGTTCTCCTGTGAGTCTAGATTTTCGAACCCGACGCTAAAATGATAGTTAATTGTAACGTTCAGGGCCTCCTAATGACGATAGAAGACTCAAATTGCGTCGCGATCCAATACATCGTCCTCCAGCCGACTTGTCTCCAAGGGTCTATTGCTGCCTCGGGCACCTTATGGTCGTTCTCCTGTGAGTCTAGATTATCGAATCCGACGCAAAAATGATAGTTAATTGTAACGTTCAGGGCCTCCTAATGACGATAGAAGACTCAAATAGCGTCGAGATTCAATACATCGGCCTCCAGCCGACTTGTCTCCAAGGGTCTATTGCTGCCTCGGGCACCTTATGGTCGTTCTCCTGTGGGTTTAGATTATCGAATCCGACGCAAAAATGATCGTTAATTATAACGTTCAGGGCCTCCTAATGCCGATGGAACACTCAAATTGCGTCGAGATTCAATACATCGGCCTCCAGCCTACTTGTCTCCAAGGGTCTATTGCTGCCTCGGGCACCTTATGGTCGTTGTCCTGTGAGTCTAGATTTTCGAATCCGACGCAAAAATGATAGTGAGTTGTAACGTTCAGCGCCTCCTAATGACGATAGAAGACTCAAATTGCGTCGCGATCCAATACATCGTCCTCCAGCCGACTTGTCTCCAAGGGTCTATTGCTGCCTCGGGCACCTTATGGTCGTTCTCCTGTGAGTCTAGATTTTCGAATCCGACGCAAAAATGATAGTTAATTGTAACGTTCAGGGCCTTGTAATGACGATGGAACACTCAAATTGCGTCGAGATTCAATACATCGGCCTCCAGCCGACTTGTCTCCAAGGGGATATCGCTGCCTCGGGCACCACATGGTCCTTCTCCTGTGAGTTTAGATTTTCGAATCCGACGCAAAAATGATAGTTAATTGTAACGTTCAGGGCCTTCTAATGACGGTGGAACACTCAAATTGCGTCGAGATTCAATACATCGTCCTCCAGCCTACTTGTCTCCAAGGGGATATCGCTGCCTCGGGCACCACATGGTCCTTCTCCTGTGAGTATAGATTTTCGAATCCGACGCAAAAATGATAGTGAATTGTAACGTTCAGCGCCTCCTAATGACGATAGAAGACTCAAATTGCGTCGCGATCCAATACATCGTCCTCCAGCCGACTTGTCTCCAAGGGTCTATTGCTGCCTCGGGCACCTTATGGTCGTTCTCCTGTGAGTTTAGATTATCGAATCCGACGCAAAAATGATAGTTAATTGTAACGTTCAGGGCCTTCTAATGACGATGGGACACTCAAATTGCGTCGAGATTCAATACATCGTCCTCCAGCCGACTTGTCTCCAAGGGGATATTGCTGTCTCGGGCACAATATGATCCTTCTCCTGTGAGTCTAGATTTTCGAATACGACGCAAAAATGATAGTGAATTGTAACGTTCAGCGCCTCCTAATGACGATAGAAGACTCAAATTGCGTCGCGATCCAATACATCGTCCTCCAGCCGACTTGTCTCCAAGGGTCTATTGCTGCCTCGGGCACCTTATGGTCGTTCTCCTGTGAGTCTAGATTTTCGAATCCGACGCAAAAATGATAGTGAATTGTAACGTTCAGCGCCTCCTAATGACGATAGAAGACTAAAATTGCGTCGCGATCCAATACATCTTCCTCCAGCCGACTTGTCTCCAAGGGTCTATTGCTGCCTCGGGCACCTTATGGTCGTTGTCCTGTGAGTCTAGATTTTCGAATCCGACGCAAAAATGATAGTTAATTGTAACGTTCAGGGCCTTCTAATGACGATGGAACACTCAAATTGCGTCGAGATTCAATACATCGTCCTCCAGCCGACTTGTCTCCAAGGGTCTATTGCTGCCTCGGGCACCTTATGGTCGTTCTCCTGTGAGTCTAGATTTTCGAATCCGACGCAAAAATGATAGTTAATTGTAACGTTCAGGGCCTTGTAATGACGATGGAACACTCAAATTGCGTCGAGATTCAATACATCGGCCTCCAGCCGACTTGTCTCCAAGGGTCTATTGCTGCCTCGGGCACCTTATGGTCGTTCTCCTGTGAGTCTAGATTTTCGAATCCGACGCAAAAATGATAGTTAATTGTAACGTTCAGGGCCTTGTAATGACGATGGAACACTCAAATTGCGTCGAGATTCAATACATCGGCCTCCAGCCGACTTGTCTCCAAGGGTCTATTGCTGCCTCGGGCACCTTATGGTCGTTGTCCTGTGAGTCTAGATTTTCGAATCCGACGCAAAAATGATAGTTAATTGTAACGTTCAGGGCCTTCTAATGACGATGGAACACTCAAATTGCGTCGAGATTCAATACATCGGCCTCCAGCCTACTTGTCTCCAAGGGGATATCACTGCCTCGGGCACCACATGGTCCTTCTCCTGTGAGTCTAGATTTTCGAATCCGACGCAAAAATGATAGTGAATTGTAACGTTCAGCGCCTCCTAATGACGATAGAAGACTCAAATTGCGTCGCGATCCAATACATCGTCCTCCAGCCGACTTGTCTCCAAGGGTCTATTGCTACCTCGGGCACCTTATGGTCGTTCTCCTGTGAGTCTAGATTTTCGAATCCGACGCAAAAATGATAGTTAATTGTAACGTTCAGGGAATTGTAATGACGATGGAACACTCAAATTGCGTCGAGATTCAATACATCGGCCTCCAGCCGACTTGTCTCCAAGGGTCTATTGCTGCCTCGGGCACCTTATGGTCGTTCTCCTGTGAGTTTAGATTATCGAATCCGACGCAAAAATGATAGTTAATTATAACGTTCAGGGCCTCCTAATGCCGATGGAACACTCAAATTGCGTCGAGATTCAATACATCGGCCTCCAGCCGACTTGTCTCCAAGGGTCTATTGCTGCCTCGGGCACCTTATGGTCGTTCTCCTGTGAGTTTAGATTATCGAATCCGACGCAAAAATGATAGTTAATTATAACGTTCAGGGCCTCCTAATGCCGATGGAACACTCAAATTGCGTCGAGATTCAATACATCGACCTCCAGCCTACTTGTCTCTAAGGGGATATCGCTGCCTCGGGCACCACATGGTCCTTCCCCTGTGAGTATAGATTTTCGAATCCGACGCAAAAATGATAGTTAATTGTAACGTTCAGGGCCTCCTAATGCCGATGGAACACTCAAATTGCGTCGAGATTCAATACATCGGCCTCCAGCCGACTTGTCTCCAAGGGTCTATTGCTGCCTCGGGCACCTTATGGTCGTTCTCCTGTGAATAGATTTTCGAATCCGACGCGAAACTGATAGTTAATTGTAAGGTTCAGGGCCTTGTAATGACGATGGAACACTCATTATGCGTCGCGATCCAATACATCGTCCTCCAACCGACTTGTCTCCAAGGGTCAATAGCTGCCTCGGGCACCGTATGGTCGTTCCCCTGTGAGTTTAGATTATCGAATCCGACGCAAAAATGATAGTTAATTGTAAGGTTTAGGGCCTCCTAATGACGATGGGACACTCAAATTGCGTCGAGATTCAATACATCGTCCTCCAGCCGACTTGTCTCCAAGGGGATATCGCTGCCTCGGGCACCACATGGTCCTTCTCCTATGAGTCTAGATTTTCGAATCCGACGCAAAAATGATAGTGAATTGTAACGTTCAGCGCCTCCTAATGACGATAGAAGACTCAAATTGCGTCGCGATCCAATACATCGTCCTCCAGCCGACTTGTCTCCAAGGGTCTATTGCTGCCTCGGGCACCTTATGGTCGTTCTCCAGTGAGTCTAGATTTTCGAATCCGACGCAAAAATGATAGTTAATTATTACGTTCAGGGCCTCCTAATGCCGATGGAACACTCAAATTGCGTCGAGATTCAATACATCGGCCTCCAGCCGACTTGTCTCCAAGGGGATATCGCTGCCTCGGGCACCACATGGTCCTTCTCCTGTGAGTTTAGATTTTCGAATCCGACGCAAAAATGATAGTTAATTGGAACGTTCACGGCCTTCTAATGACGATGGAACACTCAAATTGCGTCGAGATTCAATACATCGGCCTCCAGCCTACTTGTCTCCAAGGGGATATCGCTGCCTCGGGCACCACATGGTCCTTCTCCTGTGAGTATAGATTTTCGAATCCGACGCAAAAATGATAGTGAATTGTAACGTTCAGCGCCTCCTAATGACGATAGAAGACTCAAATTGCGTCGCGATCCAATACATCGTCCTCCAGCCGACTTGTCTCCAAGGGTCTATTACTGCCTCGGGCACCTTATGGTCGTTCTCCTGTGAGTTTAGATTATCGAATCCGACGCAAAAATGATAGTTAATTGTAACGTTCAGGGCCTTCTAATGACGATGGGACACTCAAATTGCGTGGAGATTCAATACATCGTCCTCCAGCCGACTTGTCTCCAAGGGGATATTGCTGTCTCGGGCACAATATGATCCTTCTCCTGTGAGTCTAGATTTTCGAACCCGACGCAAAAATGATAGTTAATTGTAACGTTCAGGGCCTTCTAATGCCGATGGAACACTCAAATTGCGTCGAGATTCAATACATCGGCCTCCAGCCGACTTGTCTCCAAGGGTCAATTGCTGCCTCGGGCACCTTATGGTCGTTGTCCTGTGAGTCTAGATTTTCGAATCCGACGCAAAAATGATAGTTAATTGTAACGTTCAGGGCCGCCTAATGACGATGGAACTCTCAAATTGCGTCGAGATTCAATACATCGTCCTCCAGCCGACTTGTCTCCAAGGGTCTATTGCTGCCTCGGGCACCTTATGGTCGTTCTCCTGTGAGTCTAGATTTTCGAACCCGACGCTAAAATGATAGTTAATTGTAACGTTCAGGGCCTCCTAATGACGATAGAAGACTCAAATTGCGTCGCGATTCAATACATCGGCCTCCAGCCGACTTGTCTCCAAGGGTCTATTGCTGCCTCGGGCACCTTATGGTCGTTCTCCTGTGAGTTTAGATTATCGAATCCGACGCAAAAATGATAGTTAATTGTAACGTTCAGGGCCGCCTAATGACGATGGAACTCTCAAATTGCGTCGAGAATCAATACATCGTCCTCCAGCCGACTTGTCTCCAAGGGTCTATTGCTGCCTCGGGCACCTTATGGTCGTTCTCCTGTGAGTTTAGATTATCGAATCCGACGCAAAAATGATCGTTAATTGTAACGTTCAGGGCCTTCTAATGACGATGGGACACTCAAATTGCGTCGAGATTCAATACATCGTCCTCCAGCCGACTTGTCTCCAAGGGTCTATTGCTGCCTCGGGCACCTTATGGTCGTTCTCCTGTGAGTTAAGATTATCGAATCCGACGCAAAAATGATCGTTAATTATAACGTTCAGGGCCTCCTAATGCCGATGGAACACTCAAATTGCCTCGAGATTCAATACATCGGCCTCCAGCCGACTTGTCACCAAGGGTCTATTGCTGCCTCGGGCACCTTATGGTCGTTGTCCTGTGAGTCTAGATTTTCGAATCCGACGCAAAAATGATAGTTAATTGTAACGTTCAGGGCCTTCTAATGACGATGGAACACTCAAATTGCGTCGAGATTCAATACATCGGCCTCCAGCCTACTTGTCTCCAAGGGGATATCGCTGCCTCGGGCACCACATGGTCCTTCTCCTGTGAGTCTAGATTTTCGAATCCGACGCAAAAATGATAGTGAATTGTAACGTTCAGCGCCTCCTAATGACGATAGAAGACTCAAATTGCGTCGCGATCCAATACATCGTCCTCCAGCCGACTTGTCTCCAAGGGTCTATTGCTGCCTCGGGCACCTTATGGTCGTTCTCCTGTGAGTCTAGATTTTCGAACCCGACGCTAAAATGATAGTTAATTGTAACGTTCAGGGCCTTGTAATGACGATGGAACACTCAAATTGCGTCGAGATTCAATACATCGGCCTCCAGCCGACTTGTCTCCAAGGGTCTATTGCTGCCTCGGGCACCTTATGGTCGTTCTCCTGTGAGTCTAGATTTTCGAATCCGACGCAAAAATGATAGTTAATTGTAACTTTCAGGGCCTTCTAATGACGATGGAACACTCAAATTGCGTCGAGATTCAATACATCGGCCTCCAGCCGACTTGTCTCCAAGGGTCTATTGCTGCTTCGGGCACCTTATGGTCGTTCTCCTGTGAGTTTAGATTATCGAATCCGACGCAAAAATGATAGTTAATTATAACGTTCAGGGCCTCCTAATGCCGATGGAACACTCAAATTGCGTCGAGATTCAATACATCGGCCTCCAGCCGACTTGTCTCCAAGGGTCTATTGCTGCCTCGGGCACCTTATGGTCGTTCTCCTGTGAGTCTTGATTTTCGAACCCGACGCTAAAATGATAGTTAATTGTAACGTTCAGGGCCTCCTAATGACGATAGAAGACTCAAATTGCGTCGCGATCCAATACATCGTCCTCCAGCCGACTTGTCTCCAAGGGGATATTGCTGTCTCGGGCACAATATGATCCTTCTCCTGTGAGTCTAGATTTTCGAATCCGACGCAAAAATGATAGTGAATTGGATCGTTCAGCGCCTCCTAATGACGATAGAAGACTCAAATTGCGTCGCGATCCAATTTATCGTCCTCCAGCCGACTTGTCTCCAAGGGTCTATTGCTGCCTCGGGCACCTTATGGTCTTTCTTCTGTGAGTCTAGATTTTCGAATCCGACGCAAAAATGATAGTTAATTGTAACGTTCAGGGCCTTGTAATGACGATGGAACACTCAAATTGCGTCGAGATTCAATACATCGGCCTCCAGCCGACTTGTCTCCAAGGGTCTATTGCTGCCTCGGGCACCTTATGGTCGTTCTCCTGTGAGTCTAGATTTTCGAATCCGACGCAAAAATGATAGTTAATTGTAACGTTCAGGGCCTTGTAATGACGATGGAACACTCAAATTGCGTCGAGATACAATACATCGTCCTCCAGCCGACTTGTCTCCAAGGGTCTATTGCTGCCTCGGGCACCTTATGGTCGTTCTCCTGTGAGTCTAGATTATGGAATCCGACGCAAAAATGATAGTTAATTGTAACGTTCAGGGCCTTCTAATGACGATGGGACACTCAAATTGCGTCGAGATTCAATACATCGTCCTCCAGCCGACTTGTCTCCAAGGGGATATTGCTGTCTCGGGCACAATATGATCCTCCTCCTGTGAGTCTAGATTTTCGAATCCGACGCAAAAATGATAGTGAATTGGATCGTTCAGCGCCTCCTAATGACGATAGAAGACTCAAATTGCGTCGCGATCCAATTTATCGTCCTCCAGCCGACTTGTCTCCAAGGGTCTATTGCTGCCTCGGGCACCTTATGGTCTTTCTTCTGTGAGTCTAGATTTTCGAATCCGACGCAAAAATGATAGTTAATTGTAACGTTCAGGGCCTTGTAATGACGATGGAACACTCAAATTGCGTCGAGATTCAATACATCGGCCTCCAGCCGACTTGTCTCCAAGGGTCTATTGCTGCCTCGGGCACCTTATGGTCGTTCTCCTGTGAGTCTAGATTTTCGAATCCGACGCAAAAATGATAGTTAATTGTAACGTTCAGGGCCTTGTAATGACGATGGAACACTCAAATTGCGTCGAGATACAATACATCGTCCTCCAGCCGACTTGTCTCCAAGGGTCTATTGCTGCCTCGGGCACCTTATGGTCGTTCTCCTGTGAGTCTAGATTATGGAATCCGACGCAAAAATGATAGTTAATTGTAACGTTCAGCGCCTCCTAATGACGATAGGAGACTCAAATTGCGTCGCGATCCAATACATCGTCCTCCAGCCGACTTGTCTCCAAGGGTCTATTGCTGCCTCGGGCACCTTATGGTCGTTCTCCTGTGAGTCTAGATTTTCGAACCCGACGCAAAAATGATAGTTAATTGTAACGTTCAGGGCCTCCTAATGCCGATGGAACACTCAAATTGCGTCGAGATTCAATACATCGGCCTCCAGCCTACTTGTCTCCAAGGGTCTATTGCTGCCTCGGGCACCTTATGGTCGTTCTCCTGTGAGTCTAGATTTTCGAATCCGACGCAAAAATGATAGTGAATTGTAACGTTCAGCGCCTCCTAATGACGATAGAAGACTCAAATTGCGTCGCGATCCAATACATCGTCCTCCAGCCGACCTGTCTCCAAGGGTCTATTGCTGCCTCGGGCACCTTATGGTCGTTCTCCTGTGAGTCCAGATTTTCGAATCCGACGCAAGAATGATAGTTAATTGTAACGTTCAGGGCCTTCTAATGACGATGGGACACTCAAATTGCGTCGCGATTCAATACATCGTCCTCCAGCCGACTTGTCTCCAAGGGGATATTGCTGTCTCGGGCACAATATGATCCTTCTCCTGTGAGTCTAGATTTTCGAATCCGACGCAAAAATGATAGTGAATTGTAACGTTCAGCGCCTCCTAATGACGATAGAAGACTCAAATTGCGTCGCGATCCAATACATCGTCCTCCAGCCGACTTGTCTCCAAGGGTCTATTGCTGCCTCGGGCACCTTATGGTCGTTCTCCTGTGAGTCTAGATTTTCGAATCCGACGCTAAAATGATAGTTAATTGTAACGTTCAGGGCCTCCTAATGACGATAGAAGACTCAAATTGCGTCGCGATCCAATACATCGTCCTCCAGCCGACTTGTCTCCAAGGGTCTATTGCTGCCTCGGGCACCTTATGGTCGTTCTCCTGTGAGTTTAGATTATCGAATCCGACGCAAAAATGATAGTTAATTGTAACGTTCAGGGCCTTCTAATGCCGATGGGACACTCAAATTGCGTCGAGATTCAATACATCGTCCTCCAGCCGACTTGTCACCAAGGGGATATTGCTGTCTCGGGCACAATATGATCCTTCTCCTGTGAGTCTAGATTTTCGAATCCGACGCAAAAATGATAGTTAATTGTAACGTTCAGGGCCTTCTAATGACGATGGAACACTCAAATTGCGTCGAGATTCAATACATCGTCCTCCAGCCGACTTGTCTCCAAGGGTCTATTGCTGCCTCGGGCACCTTATGGTCGTTCTCCTGTGAGTCTAGATTTTCGAATCCGACGCAAAAATGATAGTTAATTGTAACGTTCAGGGCCTTGTAATGACGATGGAACACTCAAATTGCGTCGAGACACAATACATCGTCCTCCAGCCGACTTGTCTCCAAGGATCTAATGCTGCCTCGGGCACTTTATGGTCGTTCTCTTGTAATTCTAGATTTTCGAATCCGACGCAAAAATGATAGTTAATTGTAACGTTCAGGACCGCCTAATGACGATGGAACTCTCAAATTGCGTCGAGATTCAATACATCGTCCTCCAGCCGACTTGTCTCCAAGGGTCTATTGCTGCCTCGGGCACCTTATGGTCGTTCTCCTGTGAGTCTAGATTTTCGAACCCGACGATAAAATGATAGTTAATTGTAACGTTCAGGGCCTCCTAATGACGACAGAAGACTCAAATTGCGTCGCGATCCAATACATCGTCCTCCAGCCGACTTGTCTCCAAGGGGATATTGCTGTCTCGGGCACAATATGATCCTTCTCCTGTGAGTCTAGATTTTCGAATCCGACGCAAAAATGATGGTTAATTGTAACGTTCAGGGCCTTCTAATGACGATGGAACACTCAAATTGCGTCGAGATTCAATACATCGTCCTCCAGCCGACTTGTCTCCAAGGGTCTATTGCTGCCTCGGGCACCTTATGGTCGTTCTCCTGTGAGTTTAGATTATCGAATCCGACGCAAAAATGATAGTTAATTGTAACGTTCAGGGCCGCCTAATGACGATGGAACTCTCAAATTGCGTCGAGATTCAATACATCGTCCTCCAGCCGACTTGTCTCCAAGGGTCTATTGCTGCCTCGGGCACCTTATGGTCGTTCTCCTGTGAGTTTAGATTATCGATCCGACGCAAAATTGATCGTTAATTGTAACGTTCAGGGCCTTCTAATGACTATGGGACACTCAAATTGCGTCGAGATTCAATACATCGTCCTCCAGCCGACTTGTCTCCAAGGGTCTATTGCTGCCTCGGGCACCTTATGATCGTTCTCCTGTGAGTTTAGATTATCGAATCCGACGCAAAAATGATCGTTAATTATAACGTTCAGGGCCTCCTAATGCCGATGGAACACTCAAATTGCGTCGAGATTCGATACATCGGCCTCCAGCCGACTTGTCTCCAAGGGTCTATTGCTGCCTCGGGCACCTTATGGTCGTTGTCCTGTGAGTCTAGATTTTCGAATCCGACGCAAAAATGATAGTTAATTGTAACGTTCAGGGCCTTCTAATGACGATGGAACACTCAAATTGCGTCGAGATTCAATACATTGGCCTCCAGCCTACTTGTCTCCAAGGGGATATCGCTGCCTCGGGCACCACATGGTCCTTCTCCTGTGAGTCTAGTTTTTCGAATCCGACGCAAAAATGATAGTGAATTGTAACGTTCAGCGCCTCCTAATGGCGATAGAAGACTCAAATTGCGTCGCGATCCAATACATCGTCCTCCAGCCGACTTGTCTCCAAGGGTCTATTGCTGCCTCGGGCACCTTATGGTCGTTCTCCTGTGAGTCTAGATTTTCGAACCCGACGCTAAAATGATAGTTAATTGTAACGTTCAGGGCCTTGTAATGACGATGGAACACTCAAATTGCGTCGAGATTCAATACATCGGCCTCCAGCCGACTTGTCTCCAAGGGTCTATTGTTGCTTCGGGCACCTTATGATCGTTGTCCTGTGAGTTTAGATTATCGAATCCGACGCAAGAATGATAGTTAATTATAACGTTCAGGGCCTCCTAATGCCGATGGAACACTCAAATTGCGTCGAGATTCAATACCTCGGCCTCCAGCCGACTTGTCTCCAAGGGTCTATTGCTGCCTCGGGCACCTTATGGTCGTTCTCCTGTGAGTCTTGATTTTCGAACCCGACGCTAAAATGATAGTTAATTGTAACGTTCAGGGCCTCCTAATGACGATAGAAGACTCAAATTGCGTCGCGATCCAATACATCGTCCTCCAGCCGACTTGTCTCCAAGGGGATATTGCTGTCTCGGGCACAATATGATCCTTCTCCTGTGAGTCTAGATTTTCGAATCCGACGCAAAAATGATAGTGAATTGGATCGTTCAGCGCCTCCTAATGACGATAGAAGACTCAAATTGCGTCGCGATCCAATACATCGTCCTCCAGCCGACTTTTCTCCAAGGGTCTATTGCTGCCTCGGGCACCTTATGGTCGTTCTCCTGTGAGTGTAGATTTTCGAATCCGACGCAAAAATGATAGTTAATTGTAACGTTCAGGGCCTTGTAATGACGATGGAACACTCAAATTGCGTCGAGATTCAATACATCGGCCTCCAGACGACTTGTCTCCAAGGGTCTATTGCTGCCTCGGGCACTTTATGGTCGTTCTCCTGTGAGTCTAGATTTTCGAATCCGACGCAAAAATGATAGTTAATTGTAACGTTCAGGGCCTTGTAATGACGATGGAACACTCAAATTGCGTCGAGATACAATACATCGTCCTCCAGCCGACTTGTCTCCAAGGGTCTATTGCTGCCTCGGGCACCTTATGGTCGTTCTCCTGTGAGTCTAGATTATCGAATCCGACGCAAAAATGATAGTTAATTGTAACGTTCAGGGCCTTCTAATGACGATGGGACACTCAAATTGCGTCGAGATTCAATACATCGTCCTCCAGCCGACTTGTCTCCAAGGGTCAATTGCTGCCTCGGGCACCTTATGGTCGTTCTCCTGTGAGTTTAGATTATCGAATCCGACGCAAAAATGATGGTGAATTGTAACGTTCAGCGCCTCCTAAAGACGATAGAAGACTCAAATTGCGTCGAGATTCAATACATCGGCCTCCAGCCGACTTGTCTCCAAGGGTCTATTGCTGCCTCGGGCACCTTATGGTCGTTCTCCTGTGAGTCTAGATTTTCGAATCCGACGCAAAAATGATAGTTAATTGTAACGTTCAGGGCCTTGTAATGACGATGGAACACTCAAATTGCGTCGAGATTCAATACATCGGCCTCCAGCCTACTTGTCTCCAAGGGGATATCGCTGCCTCGGGCACCACATGGTCCTTCTCCTGTGAGTCTAGATTTTCGAACCCGACGCTAAAATGATAGTTAATTGTAACGTTCAGGGCCTCCTAATGACGATAGAAGACTCAAATTGCGTCGCGATCCAATACATCGTCCTCCAGCCGACTTGTCTCCAAGGGTCTATTGCTGCCTCGGGCACCTTATGGTCGTTCTCCTGTGAGTCTAGATTATCGAATCCGACGCAAAAATGATAGTTAATTGTAACGTTCAGGGCCTTCTAATGCCGATGGAACACTCAAATTGCGTCGAGATTCAATACATCGTCCTCCAGCCGACTTGTCTCCAAGGGGATATTGCTGCCTCGGGCACCTTATGGTCGTTCTCCTGTGAGTTTAGATTATCGAATCCGACGCAAAAATGATCGTGAATTATAACGTTCAGGGCCTCCTAATGCCGATGGAACACTCAAATTGCGTCGAGATTCAATACATCGTCCTCCAGCTGACTTGTCTCCAAGGGTCTATTGCTGCCTCGGGCACCTTATGGTCGTTCTCCTGTGAGTTTAGATTATCGAATCCGACGCAAAAATGATAGTTAATTGTAACGTTCAGGGCCTTGTAATGACGATGGAACACTCAAATTGCGTCGCGATCCAATACATCGTCCTCCAGCCTACTTGTCTCCAAGGGGATATCGCTGCCTCGGGCACCACATGGTCCTTCTCCTGTGAGTTTAGATTTTCGAATCCGACGCAAAAATGATAGTGAATTGTAACGTTCAGCGCCTCCTAATGACGATAGAAGACTCAAATTGCGTCGCGATCCAATACATCGGCCTCCAGCCGACTTGTCTCCAAGGGGATATCGCTGCCTCGGGCACCACATGGTCCTTCTCCTGTGAGTATAGATTATCGAATCCGACGCAAAAATGATAGTTAATTGTAACGTTCAGGGCCTTCTAATGCCGATGGAACACTCAAATTGCGTCGAGATTCAATACACCGGCCTCCAGACGACTTGTCTCCAAGGGTCTATTGCTGCCTCGGGCACCTTATGGTCGTTCTCCTGTGAGTCTAGATTTTAGAATCCGACGCAAAAATGATAGTTAATTGTAACGTTCAGGGCCTTCTAATGACGATGGAACACTCAAATTGCGTCGCGATCCAATACATCGTCCTCCAGCCGACTTGTCTCCAAGGGTCTATTGCTGCCTCGGGCACCTTATGGTCGTTCTCCTGTGAGTCTAGATCTTCGAATGCGACTCAAAAATGATAGTTAATTGTAACGTTCAGGGCCTTCTAATGACGATGGAACACTCAAAATGCGTCGAGATTCAATACATCGGCCTCCAGCCTACTTGTCTCCAAGGGGATATCGCTGCCTCGGGCACCACATGGTCCTTCTCCTGTGAGTATAGATTTTCGAATCCGACGCAAAAATGATAGTGAATTGTAACGTTCAGCGCCTCCTAATGACGATAGAAGACTCAAATTGCGTCGCGATCCAATACATCGGCCTCCAGCCGACTTGTCTCCAAGGGGATATCGCTGCCTCGGGCACCACATGGTCCTTCTCCTGTGAGTATAGATTATCGAATCCGACGCAAAAATGATAGTTAATTGTAACGTTCAGGGCCTTCTAATGCCGATGGAACACTCAAATTGCGTCGAGATTCAATACATCGGCCTCCAGACGACTTGTCTCCAAGGGTCTATTGCTGCCTCGGGCACCTTATGGTCGTTCTCCTGTGAGTCTAGATTTTCGAATCCGACGCAAAAATGATAGTTAATTGTAACGTTCAGGGCCTTCTAATGACGATGGAACACTCAAATTGCGTCGCGATCCAAAACATCGTCCTCCAGCCGACTTGTCTCCAAGGGTCTATTGCTGCCTCGGGCACCTTATGGTCGTTCTCCTGTGAGTTTAGATAATCGAATCCGACGCAAAAATGATAGTTAATTGTAACGTTCAGGGCCTTCTAATGACGATGGGACACTCAAATTGCGTCGAGATTCAATACATCGTCCTCCAGTCGACTTGTCTCCAAGGGGATATTGCTGTCTCGGGCACAATTGATCCTTCTCCTGTGAGTCTAGATTTTCGAACCCGACGCAAAAATGATAGTGAATTGTAACGTTCAGCGCCTCCTAATGACGATAGAAGACTCAAATTGCGTCGCGATCCAATACATCGTCCTCCAGCCGACTTGTCTCCAAGGGTCTATTGCTGCCTCGGGCACCTTATGGTCGTTATCCTGTGAGTCTAGATTTTCGAATCCGACGCAAAAATGATAGTTAATTGTAACGTTCAGGGCCTTGTAATGACGATGGAACACTCAAATTGCGTCGAGATTCAATACATCGGCCTCCAGCCGACTTGTCTCCAAGGGTCTATTGCTGCCTCGGGCACCTTATGGTCGTTCTCCTGTGAGTTTAGATTATCGAATCCGACGCAAAAATGATAGTTAATTATAACGTTCAGGGCCTTCTAATGACGATGGGACACTCAAATTGCGTCGAGATTCAATACATCGTCCTCCAGCCGACTTGTCTCCAAGGGGATATTGCTGCCTCGGGCACAATATGATCCTTCTCCTGTGAGTCTAGATTTTCGAATCCGACGCAAAAATGATAGTTAATTGTAACGTTCAGGGCCTTCTAATGACGATGGAACACTCAAATTGCGTCGAGATACAATACATCGTCCTCCAGCCGACTTGTCTCCAAGGATCTAATGCTGCCTCGGGCACTTTATGGTCGTTCTCTTGTAATTCTAGATTTTCGAATCCGACGCAAAAATGATAGTGAATTGTAACGTTCAGCGCCTCCTAATCACGATTGAAGACTCAAATTGCGTCGCGATCCAATACATTGTCCTCCAGCCGACTTGTCTCCAAGGGTCTATTGCTGCCTCGGGCACCTTATGGTCGTTCTCCTGTGAGTTTAGATTATCGAATCCGACGCAAAAATGATAGTTAATTGTAACGTTCAGGGCCTCCTAATGCCGATGGAACACACAAATTATGTCGAGATTCAATACATCGGCCTCCAGCCGACTTGTCTCCAAGGTTCTATTGCTGCCTCGGGCACCTTATGGTCGTTGTCCTGTGAGTCTAGATTTTCGAATCCGACGCAAAAATGATAGTTAATTGTAACGTTCAGGGCCTTCTAATGACGATGGAACACTCAAATTGCGTCGAGATTCAATACATCGGCCTCCAGCCTACTTGTCTCCAAGGGGATATCGCTGCCTCGGGCACCACATGGTCCTTCTCCTGTGAGTATAGATTTTCGAATCCGACGCAAAAATGATAGTGAATTGTAACGTTCAGCGCCTCCTAATGACGATAGAAGACTCAAATTGCGTCGCGATCCAATACATCGGCCTCCAGCCTACTTGTCTCCAAGGGGATATCGCTGCCTCGGGCACCACATGGTCCTTCTCCTGTGAGTATAGATTATCGAATCCGACGCAAAAATGATAGTTAATTGTAACGTTCAGGGCCTTCTAATGCCGATGGAACACTCAAATTGCGTCGAGATTCAATACATCGGCCTCCAGCCGACTTGTCTCCAAGGGTCTATTGCTGCCTCGGGCACCTTATGGTCGTTCTCCTGTGAGTCTAGATTTTCGAATCCGACGCAAAAATGATAGTTAATTGTAACGTTCAGGGCCTTCTAATGACGATGGAACACTCAAATTGCGTCGCGATCCAATACATCGTCCTCCAGCCGACTTGTCTCCAAGGGTCTATTGCTGCCTCGGGCACCTTATGGTCGTTCTCCTGTTAGTTTAGATTATCGAATCCGACGCAAAAATGATAGTTAATTGTAACGTTCAGGGCCTTCTAATGACGATGGGACACTCAAATTGCGTCGAGATTCAATACATCGTCCTCCAGCCGACTTGTCTCCAAGGGGATATTGCAGTCTCGGGCACAATATGATCCTTCTCCTGTGAGTCTAGATTTTCGAATCCGACGCAAAAATGATAGTGAATTGTAACGTTCAGCGCCTCCTAATGACGATAGAAGACTCAAATTGCTTCGCGATCCAATACATCGTCCTCCAGCCGACTTGTCTCCAAGGGTCTATTGCTCCTCGGGCACCTTATGGTCGTTCTCCTGTGAGTCTAGATTTTCGAATCCGACGCAAAAATGATAGTTAATTGTAACGTTCAGGGCCTTGTAATGACGATGGAACACTCAAATTGCGTCCAGATTCAATACATCGGCCTCCAGCCGACTTGTCTCCAAGGGTCTATTGCTGCCTCGGGCCCTTATGGTCGTTCTCCTGTGAGTTTAGATTATCGAATCCGACGCAAAAATGATAGTTAATTATAACGTTCAGGGCCTCCTAATGCCGATGGAACACTCAAATTGCGTCGAGATTCAATACATCGGCCTCCAGCCGACTTGTTTCCAAGGGTCTATTGCTGCCTCGGGCACAATATGATCCTTCTCCTGTGAGTCTAGATTTTCGAATCCGACGCAAAAATGATAGTGAATTGTAACGTTCAGCGCCTCCTAATGACGATAGAAGACTCAAATTGCGTCGCGATCCAATACATCGTCCTCCAGCCGACTTGTCCCCAAGGGTCTATTGCTGCCTCGGGCACCTTATGGTCGTTCTCCTGTGAGTCTAGATTTTCGAATCCGACGCAAAAATGATAGTTAATTGTAACGTTCAGGGCCTTGTAATGACGATGGGACACTCAAATTGCGTCGAGATTCAATACATCGTCCTCCAGCCGACTTGTCTCCAAGGGGATATTGCTGTCTCGGGCACAATATGATCCTTCTCCTGTGAGTCTAGATTTTCGAATCCGACGCAAAAATGATAGTGACTTGTAACGTTCAGCGCCTCCTAATGACGATAGAAGACTCAAATTGCGTCGCGATCCAATACATCGTCCTCCAGCCGACTTGTCTCCAAGGGTCTATTGCTGCCTCGGGCACCTTATGGTCGTTCTCCTGTGAGTCTAGATTTTCGAATCCGACGCAAAAATGATAGTTAATTGTAACGTTCAGGGCCTTGTAATGACGATGGAACACTCAAATTGCGTCGAGATTCAATACATCGGCCTCCAGCCGACTTGTCTCCAAGGGGATATCGCTGCCTCGGGCACCACATGGTCCTTCTCCTGTGAGTATAGATTATCGAATCCGACGCAAAAATGATAGTTAATTGTAACGTTCAGGGCCTTCTAATGCCGATGGAACACTCAAATTGCGTCGAGATTCAATACATCGGCCTCCAGCCGACTTGTCTCCAAGGGTCTATTGCTGCCTCGGGCACCTTATGGTCGTTCTCCTGTGAGTCTAGATTTTCGAATCCGACGCAAAAATGATAGTTAATTGTAACGTTCAGGGCCTTCTAATGACGATGGAACACTCAAATTGCGTCGCGATCCAATACATCGTCCTCCAGCCGACTTGTCTCCAAGGGTCTATTGCTGCCTCGGGCACCTTATGGTCGTTCTCCTGTTAGTTTAGATTATCGAATCCGACGCAAAAATGATAGTTAATTGTAACGTTCAGGGCCTTCTAATGACGATGGGACACTCAAATTGCGTCGAGATTCAATACATCGTCCTCCAGCCGACTTGTCTCCAAGGGGATATTGCAGTCTCGGGCACAATATGATCCTTCTCCTGTGAGTCTAGATTTTCGAATCCGACGCAAAAATGATAGTGAATTGTAACGTTCAGCGCCTCCTAATGACGATAGAAGACTCAAATTGCTTCGCGATCCAATACATCGTCCTCCAGCCGACTTGTCTCCAAGGGTCTATTGCTCCTCGGGCACCTTATGGTCGTTCTCCTGTGAGTCTAGATTTTCGAATCCGACGCAAAAATGATAGTTAATTGTAACGTTCAGGGCCTTGTAATGACGATGGAACACTCAAATTGCGTCCAGATTCAATACATCGGCCTCCAGCCGACTTGTCTCCAAGGGTCTATTGCTGCCTCGGGCCCTTATGGTCGTTCTCCTGTGAGTTTAGATTATCGAATCCGACGCAAAAATGATAGTTAATTATAACGTTCAGGGCCTCCTAATGCCGATGGAACACTCAAATTGCGTCGAGATTCAATACATCGGCCTCCAGCCGACTTGTTTCCAAGGGTCTATTGCTGCCTCGGGCACAATATGATCCTTCTCCTGTGAGTCTAGATTTTCGAATCCGACGCAAAAATGATAGTGAATTGTAACGTTCAGCGCCTCCTAATGACGATAGAAGACTCAAATTGCGTCGCGATCCAATACATCGTCCTCCAGCCGACTTGTCCCCAAGGGTCTATTGCTGCCTCGGGCACCTTATGGTCGTTCTCCTGTGAGTCTAGATTTTCGAATCCGACGCAAAAATGATAGTTAATTGTAACGTTCAGGGCCTTGTAATGACGATGGGACACTCAAATTGCGTCGAGATTCAATACATCGTCCTCCAGCCGACTTGTCTCCAAGGGGATATTGCTGTCTCGGGCACAATATGATCCTTCTCCTGTGAGTCTAGATTTTCGAATCCGACGCAAAAATGATAGTGACTTGTAACGTTCAGCGCCTCCTAATGACGATAGAAGACTCAAATTGCGTCGCGATCCAATACATCGTCCTCCAGCCGACTTGTCTCCAAGGGTCTATTGCTGCCTCGGGCACCTTATGGTCGTTCTCCTGTGAGTCTAGATTTTCGAATCCGACGCAAAAATGATAGTTAATTGTAACGTTCAGGGCCTTGTAATGACGATGGAACACTCAAATTGCGTCGAGATTCAATACATCGGCCTCCAGCCGACTTGTCTCCAAGGGTCTATTGCTGCCTCGGGCACCTTATGGTCGTTCTCCTGTGAGTTTAGATTATCGAATCCGACGCAAAAATGATAGTTACTTATAACGTTCAGGGCCTTCTAATGACGATGGGACACTCAAATTGCGTCGAGATTCAATACATCGTCCTCCAGCCGACTTGTCTCCAAGGGGATATTGCTGTCTCGGGCACAATATGATCCTTCTCCTGTGAGTCTAGATTTTCGAATCCGACGCAAAAATGATAGTGAATTGTAACGTTCAGCGCCTCCTAATGACGATAGAAGACTCAAATTGCGTCGCGATCCAATACATCGTCCTCCAGCCGACTTGTCTCCAAGGGTCTATTGCTGCCTCGGGCACCTTATGGTCGTTCTCCTGTGAGTCTAGATTTTCGAATCCGACGCAAAAATGATAGTTAATTGTAACGTTCAGGGCCTTGTAATGACGATGGAACACTCAAATTGCGTCGAGATACAATACATCGTCCTCCAGCCGACTTGTCTCCAAGGATCTAATGCTGCCTCGGGCACTTTATGGTCGTTCTCTTGTAATTCTAGATTTTCGAATCCGACGCAAAAATGATAGTTAATTGTAACGTTCAGGGCCGCCTAATGACGATGGATCTCTCAAATTGCGTCGAGATTCAATACATCGTCCTCCAGCCGACTTGTCTCCAAGGGTCTATTGCTGCCTCGGGCACCTTATGGTCGTTCTCCTGTGAGTCTAGATTTTCGAATCCGACGCAAAAATGATAGTGAATTGTAACGTTCAGCGCCTCCTAATGACGATAGAAGACTCAAATTGCGTCGAGATTCAATACATCGGCCTCCAGCCGACTTGTCTCCAAGGGTCTATTGCTGCCTCGGGCACCTTATGGTCGTTCTCCTGTGAGTCTAGATTTTCGAATCCGACGCAAAAATGATAGTTAATTGTAACGTTCAGGGCTTCTAATGCCGATGGAACACTCAAATTGCGTCGAGATTCAATACATCGGCCTCCAGCCGACTTGTCTCCAAGGGTCCATTGCTGCCTCGGGCACCTTATGGTCGTTCTCCTGTGAGTTTAGATTATCGAATCCGACGCAAAAATGATAGTTAATTGTAACGTTCAGGGCCTCCTAATGCCGATGGAACACTCAAATTATGTCGAGATTCCATACATCGGCCTCCAGCCGACTTGTCTCCAAGGGTCTATTGCTTCCTCGGGCACCTTATGGTCGTTCTCCTGTGAGTTTAGATTATCGAATCCGACGCAAAATTGATAGTTAATTATAACGTTCAGGGCCTCCTAATGCCGATGGAACACTCAAATTGCGTCGAGATTCAATACATCGGCCTCCAGCCGACTTGTCTCCAAGGGTCTATTGCTGCCTCGGGCACCTTATGGTCGTTCTCCTGTGAGTCTAGATTTTCGAATCCGACGCAAAAATGATAGTGAATTGTAACGTTCAGCGCCTCCTAATGACGATAGAAGACTCAAATTGCGTCGCGATCCAATACATCGTCCTCCAACCGACTTGTCTCCAAGGGTCTATTGCTGCCTCGGGCACCTTATGGTCGTTCTCCTGTGAGTGTAGATTTTCGAACCCGACGCAAAAATGATAGTTAATTGTAACGTTCAGGGCCTCCTAATGCCGATGGAACACTCAAATTGCGTCGAGATTCAATACATCGGCCTCCAGCCGACTTGTCTCCAAGGGTCTATTGCTGCCTCGGGCACCTTATGGTCGTTCTCCTGTGAGTTTAGATTATCGAATCCGACGCAAAAATGATAGTTAATTATAACGTTCAGGGCCTCCTAATGACGATGGGACACTCAAATTGCGTCGAGATTCAATACATCGTCCTCCAGCCGACTTGTCTCCAAGGGGATATTGCTGTCTCGGGCACAATATGATCCTTCTCCTGTGAGTCTAGATTTTCGAATCCGACGCAAAAATGATAGTGAATTGTAACGTTCGGCGCCTCCTAATGACGATAGAAGACTCAAATTGCGTCGCGATCCAATACATCGTCCTCCAGCCGACTTGTCTCCAAGGGTCTATTGCTGCCTCGGGCACCTTATGGTCGTTCTCCTGTGAGTCTAGATTATCGAATCCGACGCAAAAATGATAGTTAATTGTAACGTTCAGGGCCTTCTAATGCCGATGGAACACTCAAATTGCGTCGAGATTCAATACATCGGCCTCCAACCGACTTGTCTCCAAGGGTCTATTGCTGCCTCGGGCACCTTATGGTCGTTCTCCTGTGAGTTTAGATTATCGAATCCGACGCAAAAATGATAGTTAATTGTAACGTTCAGGGCCTCCTAATGCCGATGGAACACTCAAATTATGTCGAGATTCAATACATCGGCCTCCAGCCGACTTGTCTCCAAGGGTCTATTGCTGCCTCGGGCACCTTATGGTCGTTGTCCTGTGAGTCTAGATTTTCGAATCCGACGCAAAAATGATAGTTAATTGTTACGTTCAGGGCCTTCTAATGCCGATGGAACACTCAAATTGCGTCGAGATTCAATACATCGGCCTCCAGCCGACTTGTCTCCAAGGGTCTATTGCTGCCTCGGGCACCTTATGGTCGTTCTCCTGTGAGTTTAGATTATCGAATCCGACGCAAAAATGATAGTTAATTATTATGTTCAGGGCCTCCTAATGCCGATGGAACACTCAAATTGCGTCGAGATTCAATACATCGGCCTCCAGCCGACTTGTCTCCAAGGGTCTATTGCTGCCTCGGGCACCTTATGGTCGTTCTCCTGTGAGTCTAGATTTTCGAACCCGACGCTAAAATGATAGTTAATTGTAACGTTCAGGGCCTCCTAATGACGATAGAAGACTCAAATTGCGTCGCGATCCAATACATCGTCCTCCAGCCGACTTGTCTCCAAAGGTCTATTGCTACCTCGGGCACCTTATGGTCGTTCTCCTGTGAGTTTAGATTATCGAATCCGACGCAAAAATGATAGTTAATTGTAACGTTCAGGGCCTTCTAATGACGATGGGACACTCAAATTGCGTCGAGATTCAATACATCGTCCTCCTGCCGACTTGTCTCCAAGGGGATATTGCTGTCTCGGGCACAATATGATCCTTCTCCTGTGAGTCTAGATTTTCGAATCCGACGCAAAAATGATAGTGAATTGTAACGTTCAGCGCCTCCTAATGACGATAGAAGACTCAAATTGCGTCGCGATCTAATACATCGTCCTCCAGCCGACTTGTCTCCAAGGGTCTATTGCTGCCTCGGGCACCTTATGGTCGTTGTCCTGTGAGTCTAGATTTTGGAATCCGACGCAAAAATGATAGTTAATTGTTACGTTCAGGGCCTTCTAATGCCGATGGAACACTCAAATTGCGTCGAGATTCAATACATCGGCCTCCAGCCTACTTGTCTCCAAGGGTCTATTGCTGCCTCGGGCACCTTATGGTCGTTCTCCTGTGAGTTTAGATTATCGAATCCGACGCAAAAATGATAGTTAATTATTATGTTCAGGGCCTCCTAATGCCGATGGAACACTCAAATTGCGTCGAGATTCAATACATCGGCCTCCAGCCGACTTGTCTCCAAGGGTCTATTGCTGCCTCGGGCACCTTATGGTCGTTCTCCTGTGAGTCTAGATTTTCGAACCCGACGCTAAAATGATAGTTAATTGTAACGTTCAGGGCCTCCTAATGACGATAGAAGACTCAAATTGCGTCGCGATCCAATACATCGTCCTCCAGCCGACTTGTCTCCAAAGGTCTATTGCTACCTCGGGCACCTTATGGTCGTTCTCCTGTGAGTTTAGATTATCGAATCCGACGCAAAAATGATAGTTAATTGTAACGTTCAGGGCCTTCTAATGACGATGGGACACTCAAATTGCGTCGAGATACAATACATCGTCCTCCAGCCGACTTGTCTCCAAGGGGATATTGCTGTCTCGGGCACAATATGATCCTTCTCCTGTGAGTCTAGATTTTCGAATCCGACGCAAAAATGATAGTGAATTGTAACGTTCAGCGCCTCCTAATGACGATAGAAGACTCAAATTGCGTCGCGATCCAATACATCGTCCTCCAGCCGACTTGTCTCCAAGGGTCTATTGCTGCCTCGGGCACCTTATGGTCGTTCTCCTGTGAGTCTAGATTATCGAATCCGACGCAAAAATGATAGTTAATTGTAACATTCAGGGCCTCCTAATGCCGATGGAACACTAAAATTGCGTCGAGATTCAATACATCGGCCTCCAGCCGACTTGTCTCCAAGGGTCTATTGCTGCCTCGGGCACCTTATGGTCGTTGTCCTGTGAGTCTAGATTTTCGAATCCGACGCAAAACTGACAGTTAATTGTAACGTTCAGGGCCGTCTAATGACGATGGAACACTCAAATTGCGTCGAGATTCAATACATCGGCCTCCAGGCGACTTGTCTCCAAGGGTCTATTGCTGCCTCGGGCACCTTATGGTCGTTCTCCTGTGAGTTTAGATTATCGAATCCGACGAAAAAATGATAGTTAATTATAACGTTCAGGGCCTCCTAATGCCGATGGAACACTCAAATTGCGTCGAGATTCAATACATCGGCCTCCAGCCGACTTGTCTCCAAGGGTCTATTGCTGCCTCGGGCACCTTATGGTCGTTCTCCTGTGAGTCTAGATTTTCGAACCCGACGCTAAAATGATAGTTAATTGTAACGTTCAGGGCCTCCTAATGACGATAGAAGACTCAAATTGCGTCGCGATCCAATACATCGTCCTCCAGCCGACTTGTCTCCAAGGGTCTATTGCTGCCTCGGGCACCTTATGGTCGTTCTACTGTGAGTTTAGATTATCGAATCCGACGCAAAAATGATAGTTAATTGTAACGTTCAGGGTCTTCTAATGACGATGGGACACTCAAATTGCGTCGAGATTCAATACATCGTCCTCCAGCCGACTTGTCTCCAAGGGGATATTGCTGTCTCGGGCACAATATGATCCTTCTCCTGTGAGTCTAGATTTTCGAATCCGACGCAAAAATGATAGTGAATTGTAACGTTCAGCGCCTCCTAATGGCGATAGAAGACTCAAATTGCGTCGCGATCCAATACATCGTCCTCCAGCCGACTTGTCTCCAAGGGTCTATTGCTGCCTCGGGCACCTTATGGTCGTTCTCCTGTGAGTCTAGATTATCGAATCCGACGCAAAAATGATAGTTAATTGTAACGTTCAGGGCGTTCTAATGCCTATGGAACACTCAAATTGCGTCGAGATTCAATACATCGGCCTCCAGCCGACTTGTCTCCAAGGGTCTATTGCTGCCTCGGGCACCTTATGGTCGTTCTCCTGTGAGTCTAGATTTTCGAATCCGACGCAAAAATGATAGTTAATTGTAACGTTCAGGGCCTTCTAATGACGATGGAACACTCAAATTGCGTCGCGATCCAATACATCGTCCTCCAGCCGACTTGTCTCCAATTGGATATTGCTGTCTCGGGCACAATATGATCCTTCTCCTGTGAGTCTAGATTTTCGAATCCGACGCAAAAATGATAGTGAATTGTAACGTTCAGCGCCTCCTAATGACGATAGAAGACTCAAATTGCGTCGCGATCCAATACATCGTCCTCCAGCCGACTTGTCTCCAAGGGTCTATTGCTGCCTCGGGCACCTTATGGTCGTTCTCCTGTGAGTCTAGATTTTCGAATCCGACGCAAAAATGATAGTTAATTGTAACGTTCAGGGCCTTGTAATGACGATGGAACACTCAAATTGCGTCGAGATTCAATACATCGGCCTCCAGCCGACTTGTCTCCAAGGGTCTATTGCTGCCTCGGGCACCTTATGGTCGTTCTCCTGTGAGTTTAGATTATCGAATCCGACGCAAAAATGATAGTTAATTATAACGTTCAGGGCCTCCTAATGCCGATGGAACAATCAAATTGCGTCGAGATTCAATACATCGGCCTCCAGCCGACTTGTCTCCAAGGGTCTATTGCTGCCTCGGGCACCTTATGGTCGTTGTCCTGTGAGTCTAGATTTTCGAATCCGACGCAAAAATGGTAGTTAATTGTAACGTTCAGGGCCTTCTAATGACGATGGAACACTCAAATTGCGTCGAGATTCAATACATCGGCCTCCAGCCTTCTTGTCTCCAAGGGGATATCGCTGCCTCGGGCACCACATGGTCCTTCTCCTGTGAGTCTAGATTTTCGAATCCGACGCAAAAATGATAGTGAATTGTAACGTTCAGCGCCTCCTAATGACGATAGAAGACTCAAATTGCGTCGCGATCCAATACATCGTCCTCCAGCCGACTTGTCTCCAAGGGTCTATTGCTGCCTCGGGCACCTTATGGTCGTTCTCCTGTGAGTCTAGATTTTCGAATCCGACGCAAAAATGATAGTTAATTGTAACGTTCAGGGCCTTGTAATGACGATGGAACACTCAAATTGCGTCGAGACTCAATACATCGGCCTCCAGCCGACTTGTCTCCAAGGGTCTATTGCTGCCTCGGGCACCTTATGGTCGTTCTCCTGTGAGTTTAGATTATCGAATCCGACGCAAAAATGATAGTTAATTATAACGTTCAGGGCCTCCTAATGCCGATGGAACACATAAATTGCGTCGAGATTCAATACATCGGCCTCCAGCCGACTTGTCTCCAAGGGTCTATTGCTGCCTCGGGCACCTTATGGTCGTTCTCCTGTGAGTTTAGATTATCGAATCCGACGCAAAAATGATAGTTAATTGTAACGTTCAGGGCCTCCTAATGCCGATGGAACACTCAAATTATGTCGAGTATCAATACATCGGCCTCCAGCCGAAATGTCTCCAAGGGTCTATTGCTGCCTCGGGCACCTTATGGTCGTCCTCCTGTGAGTCTAGATTATCGAATCCGACGCAAAAATGATAGTTAATTGTAACGTTCAGGGCCTTCTAATGACGATGGGACACTCAAATTGCGTCGAGATTCAATACATCGTCCTCCAGCCGACTTGTCTCCAAGGGGATATTGCTGTCTCGGGCACAATATGATCCTTCTCCTGTGAGTCTAGATTTTCGAATCCGACGCAAAAATGATAGTGAATTGTAACGTTCAATGCCTCCTAATGGCGATAGAAGACTCAAATTGCGTCGCGATCCAATACATCGTCCTCCAGCCGACTTGTCTCCAAGGGTCTATTGCTGCCTCGGGCACCTTATGGTCGTTCTCCTGTGAGTCTAGATTATCGAATCCGACGCAAAAATGATAGTTAATTGTATCGTTCAGGGCGTTCTAATGCCGATGGAACACTCAAATTGCGTCGAGATTCAATACATCGGCCTCCAGCCGACTTGTCTCCAAGGGTCTATTGCTGCCTCGGGCACCTTATGGTCGTTCTCCTGTGAGTCTAGATTTTCGAATCCGACGCAAAAATGATAGTTAATTGTAACGTTCAGGGCCTTCTAATGACGATGGAACACTCAAATTGCGTCGCGATCCAATACATCGTCCTCCAGCCGACTTGTCTCCAAGGGGATATTGCTGCCTCGGGCACCTAATGGTCGTTCTCCTGTGAATCTAGATTTTCGAATCCGACGCAAAAATGATAGTGAATTGTAACGTTCAGCGCCTCCTAATGACGATAGAAGACTCAAATTGCGTCGCGATCCCATACATCGTCCTCCAGCCGACTTGTCTCCAAGGGTCTATTGCTGCCTCGGGCACCTTATGGTCGTTCTCCTGTGAGTCTAGATTTTCGAATCCGACGCAAAAATGATAGTTAATTGTAACGTTCAGGGCCTTGTAATGACGATGGAACACTCAAATTGCGTCGAGATTCAATACATCGGCCTCCAGCCTACTTGTCTCCAAGGGGATATTGCTGTCTCGGGCACCACATGGTCCTTCTCCTGTGAGTATAGATTTTCGAATCCGACGCAAAAATGATAGTGAATTGTAACGTTCAGCGCCTCCTAATGACGATAGAAGACTCAAATTGCGTCGCGATCCAATACATCGTCCTCCACCCGACTTGTCTCCAAGGGTCTATTGCTGCCTCGGGCACCTTATGGTCGTTCTCCTGTGAGTCTAGATTTTCGAATCCGACGCAAAAATGATAGTTAATTGTAACGTTCAGGGCCTTGTAATGACGATGGAACACTCAAATTGCGTCGAGATTCAATACATCGGCCTCCAGCCTACTTGTCTCCAAGGGGATATTGCTGCCTCGGGCACCACATGGTCCTTCTCCTGTGAGTATAGATTTTCGTATCCGACGCAAAAATGATAGTGAATTGTAACGTTCAGCGCCTCCTAATGACGATAGAAGACTCAAATTGCGTCGCGATCCAATACATCGTCCTCCACCCGACTTGTCTCCAAGGGTCTATTGCTGCCTCGGGCACCTTATGGTCGTTCTCCTGTGAGTTTAGATTATCGAATCCGACGCAAAAATGATAGTTAATTGTAACGTTCAGGGCCTTCTAATGACGATGGGACACTCAAATTGCGTCGAGATTCGATACATCGTCCTCCAGCCGACTTGTCTCCAAGGGGATATTGCTGTCTCGGGCACAATATGATCCTTCTCCTGTGAGTTTAGATTATCGAATCCGACGCAAAAATGATAGTTAATTGTAACGTTCAGGGCCTTCTAATGACGATGGGACACTCAAATTGCGTCGAGATTCAATACATCGGCCTCCAGCCTACTTGTCTCCAAGGGGATATCGCTGCCTCGGGCACTACATGGTCTTTCTCCTGTGAGTCTAGATTTTCGAATCCGACGCAAAAATGATAGTGAATTGTAACGTTCAGCGCCTCCTAATGCCGATGGAACACTCAAATTGCGTCGAGTTTCAATACATCGGCCTCCAGCCGACTTGTCTCCAAGGGTCTATTGCTGCCTCGGGCACCTTATGGTCGTTGTCCTGTGAGTCTAGATTTTCGAATCCGACGCAAAAATGATAGTTAATTGTAACGTTCAGGGCCTTCTAATGCCGATGGAACACTCAAATTGCGTCGAGATTCAATACATCGGCCTCCAGCCGACTTGTCTCCAAGGGTCTATTGCTGCCTCGGGCACCTTATGGTCGTTGTCCGGTGAGTCTAGATTTTCGAATCCGACGCAAAAATGATAGTTAATTGTAACGTTCAGGGCCTTCTAATGACGATGGAACACTCAAATAGCGTCGAGATTCAATACATCGGCCTCCAGCCGACTTGTCTCCAAGGGTCTATTGCTGCCTCGGGCACCTTATGGTCGTTCTCCTGTGAGTTTAGATTATCGAATCCGACGCAAAAATGATAGTTAATTATAACGTTCAGGGCCTCCTAATGCCGATGGAACACTGAAATTGCGTCGAGATTCAGTACATCGGCCTCCAGCCGACTTGTCTCCAAGGGTCTATTGCTGCCTCGGGCACCTTATGGTCGTTCTCCTGTGAGTCTAGATTTTCGAATCCGACGCAAAAATGATAGTGAATTGTAACGTTCAGCGCCTCCTAATGACGATAGAAGACTCAAATTGCGTCGCGATCCAATACATCGTCCTCCAGCCGACTTGTCTCCAAGGGTCTATTGCTGCCTCGGGCACCTTATGGTCGTTCTCCGGTGAGTCTAGATTATCGAATCCGACGCAAAAATGGTAGTTAATTGTAACGTTCAGGGCCTTCTAATGACGATGGAACACTCAAATTGCGTCGAGATTGAATACATCGGCCTCCAGCCGACTTGTCTCCAAGGGTCTATTGCTGCCTCGGGCACCTTATGGTCGTTCTCCTGTGAGTTTAGATTATCGAATCCGACGCAAAAATGATAGTTAATTATAACGTTCAGGGCCTCCTAATGCCGATGGAACACTCAAATTGCGTCGAGATTCAATACATCGGCCTGCAGCCGACTTGTCTCCAAGGGTCTATTGCTGCCTCGGGCACCTTATGGTCGTTCTCCTGTGAGTCTAGATTTTCGAACCCGACGCTAAAATGATAGTTAATTGTAACGTTCAGGGCCTCCTAATGACGATATAAGACTCAAATTGCGTCGCGATCCAATACATCGTCCTCCAGCCGACTTGCCTCCAAGGGTCTATTGCTGCCTCAAGCACCTTATGGTCGTTCTCCTGTGAGTTTAGATTATCGAATCCGACGCAAAAATGTTAGTTAATTGAAACTTTCAGGGCCTTCTAATGACGATGGGACACTCAAATTGCGTCGAGATTCAATACATCGTCCTCCAGCCGACTTGTCTCCAAGGGGATATTGCTGTCTCGGGCACAACATGATCCTTCCCCTGTGAGTTTAGATTATCGAATCCTACGCAAATATGATAGTTAATTGTAACGTTCAGGGCCTTTTAATGACGATGGGACACTCAAATTGCGTCGCGATTCAATACATCGGCCTCCAGCCGACTTGTCTCCAAGGGTCTATTGCTGCCTCGGGCACCTTATGGTCGTTGTCCTGTGAGTCTAGAGTTTCGAATCCGACGCAAAAGTGATAGTTAATTGTAATGTTCAGGGCCTTCTAATGACGATGGAACAGTCAAATTGCGTCGAGATTCAATACATCGGCCTCCAGCCTACTTGTCTCCAAGGGGATATCGCTGCCTCGGGCACCACATGGTCCTTCTCCTGTGAGTCTAGATTTTCGAATCCGACGCAAAAATGATAGTGAATTGTAACGTTCAGCGCCTCCTAATGACGATAGAAGACTCAAATTGCGTCGCGATCCAATACATCGTCCTCCAGCCGACTTGTCTCCAAGGGTCTATTGCTGCCTCGGGCACCTTATGGTCGTTCTCCTGTGAGTCTAGATTTTCGAATCCGACGCAAAAATGATAGTTAATTTAACGTTCAGGGCCTTCTAATGACGATGGAACACTCAAATTGCGTCGAGATTCAATACATCGGCCTCCAGCCGACTTGTCTCCAAGGGTCTATTGCTGCCTCGGGCACCTTATGGTCGTTCTCCTGTGAGTTTAGATTATCGAATCCGACGCAAAAATGATAGTTAATTATAACGTTCAGGGCCTCCTAACGCCGATGGAACACTCAAATTGCGTCGAGATTCAATACATCGGCCTCCAGCCGACTTGTCTCCAAGGGTCTATTGCTGCCTCGGGCACATTATGGTCGTTGTCCTGTGAGTCTAGATTTTCGAATCCGACGCAAAAATGATAGTTAATTGTAATGTTCAGGGCCTTCTAATGACGATGGAACACTCAAATTGCGTCGAGAGTCAATACATCGGCCTCCAGCCTACTTGTCTCCAAGGGGATATCGCTGCCTCGGGCACCACATGGTCCTTCTCCTGTGAGTCTAGATTTTCGAATCCGACGCAAAAATGATAATGAATTGTAACGTTCAGCGCCTCCTAATGACGATAGAAGACTCAAATTGCGTCGCGATCCAATACATCGTCCTCCAGCCGACTTGTCTCCAAGGGTCTATTGCTGCCTCGGGCACCTTATGGTCGTTCTCCTGTGAGTCTAGATTTTCGAATCCGACGCAACAATGATAGTTAATTGTAACGTTCAGGGCCTTGTAATGACGATGGAACACTCAAATTGCGTCGAGATTCAATAAATCGGCCTCCAGCCGACTTGTCTCCAAGGGTCTATAGCTGCCTCGGGCACCTTATGGTCGTTCTCCTGTGAGTTTAGATTATCGAATCCGACGCAAAAATGATAGATAATTATAACGTTCAGGGCCTCCTAATGCCGATGGAACACTCAAATTGCGTCGAGATTCAATACATCGGCCTCCAGCCGACTTGTCTCCAAGGGTCTATTGCTGCCTCGGGCACCTTATGGTCGTTCTCCTGTGAGTCTAGATTTTCGAACCCGACGCTAAAATGATAGTTAATTGTAATGTTCAGGGCCTCCTAATGACGATAGAAGACTCAAATTGCGTCGCGATCCAATACATCGTCCTCCAGCCGACTTGTCTCCAAGGGTCTATTGCTGCCTCGGGCACCTTATGGTCGTTCTCCTGTGAGTTTAGATTATCGAATCCGACGCAAAAATGATAGTTAATTGTAACGTTCAGGGCCTTCTAATGACGATGGGACACTCAAATTGCGTCGAGATTCAATACAACGTCCTCATGCCGACTTGTCTCCAAGGGGATATTGCTGTCTCGGGCACAATATGATCCTTCTCCTGTGAGTCTAGATTTTCGAATCCGACGCAAAAATGATAGTGAATTGTAACGTTCAGCGCCTCCTAATGACGATAGAAGACTCAAATTGCGTCGCGATCCAATACATCGTCCTCCAGCCGACTTGTCTCCAAGGGTCTATTGCTGCCTCGGGCACCTTATGGTCGTTCTCCTGTGAGTTTAGATTATCGAATCCGACGCAAAAATGATAGTTAATTGTAACGTTCAGGGCGCCTAATGCCGATGGAACACTCAAATTGCGTCGAGATTCAATACATCGGCCTCCAGCCGACTTGCCTCCAAGGGTCTATTGCTGCCTCGGGCACCTTATGGTCGTTGTCCTGTGAGTCTAGATTTTCGAATCCGACGCAAAAATGATAGTTAATTGTATTGTTCAGGGCCTTCTAATGACGATGGAACACTCAAATTGCGTCGAGATTCAATACATCGGCCTCCAGCCTACTTGTCTCCAAGGGGATATCGCTGCCTCGGGCACCACATGGTCCTTCTCCTGTGAGTCTAGATTTTCGAATCCGACGCAAAAATGATAGTGAATTGTAACGTTCAGCGCCTCCTAATGACGATAGAAGACTCAAATTGCGTCGCGATCCAATACATCGTCCTCCACCCGACTTGTCTCCAAGGGTCTATTGCTGCCTCGGGCACCTTATGGTCGTTCTCCTGTGAGTTTAGATTATCGAATCCGACGCAAAAATGATAGTTAATTGTAACGTTCAGGGCCTTCTAATGACGATGGGACACTCAAATTGCGTCGAGATTCGATACATCGTCCTCCAGCCGACTTGTCTCCAAGGGGATATTGCTGTCTCGGGCACAATATGATCCTTCTCCTGTGAGTTTAGATTATCGAATCCGACGCAAAAATGATAGTTAATTGTAACGTTCAGGGCCTTCTAATGACGATGGGACACTCAAATTGCGTCGAGATTCAATACATCGGCCTCCAGCCTACTTGTCTCCAAGGGGATATCGCTGCCTCGGGCACTACATGGTCTTTCTCCTGTGAGTCTAGATTTTCGAATCCGACGCAAAAATGATAGTGAATTGTAACGTTCAGCGCCTCCTAATGCCGATGGAACACTCAAATTGCGTCGAGTTTCAATACATCGGCCTCCAGCCGACTTGTCTCCAAGGGTCTATTGCTGCCTCGGGCACCTTATGGTCGTTGTCCTGTGAGTCTAGATTTTCGAATCCGACGCAAAAATGATAGTTAATTGTAACGTTCAGGGCCTTCTAATGCCGATGGAACACTCAAATTGCGTCGAGATTCAATACATCGGCCTCCAGCCGACTTGTCTCCAAGGGTCTATTGCTGCCTCGGGCACCTTATGGTCGTTGTCCGGTGAGTCTAGATTTTCGAATCCGACGCAAAAATGATAGTTAATTGTAACGTTCAGGGCCTTCTAATGACGATGGAACACTCAAATAGCGTCGAGATTCAATACATCGGCCTCCAGCCGACTTGTCTCCAAGGGTCTATTGCTGCCTCGGGCACCTTATGGTCGTTCTCCTGTGAGTTTAGATTATCGAATCCGACGCAAAAATGATAGTTAATTATAACGTTCAGGGCCTCCTAATGCCGATGGAACACTGAAATTGCGTCGAGATTCAGTACATCGGCCTCCAGCCGACTTGTCTCCAAGGGTCTATTGCTGCCTCGGGCACCTTATGGTCGTTCTCCTGTGAGTCTAGATTTTCGAATCCGACGCAAAAATGATAGTGAATTGTAACGTTCAGCGCCTCCTAATGACGATAGAAGACTCAAATTGCGTCGCGATCCAATACATCGTCCTCCAGCCGACTTGTCTCCAAGGGTCTATTGCTGCCTCGGGCACCTTATGGTCGTTCTCCGGTGAGTCTAGATTATCGAATCCGACGCAAAAATGGTAGTTAATTGTAACGTTCAGGGCCTTCTAATGACGATGGAACACTCAAATTGCGTCGAGATTGAATACATCGGCCTCCAGCCGACTTGTCTCCAAGGGTCTATTGCTGCCTCGGGCACCTTATGGTCGTTCTCCTGTGAGTTTAGATTATCGAATCCGACGCAAAAATGATAGTTAATTATAACGTTCAGGGCCTCCTAATGCCGATGGAACACTCAAATTGCGTCGAGATTCAATACATCGGCCTGCAGCCGACTTGTCTCCAAGGGTCTATTGCTGCCTCGGGCACCTTATGGTCGTTCTCCTGTGAGTCTAGATTTTCGAACCCGACGCTAAAATGATAGTTAATTGTAACGTTCAGGGCCTCCTAATGACGATATAAGACTCAAATTGCGTCGCGATCCAATACATCGTCCTCCAGCCGACTTGCCTCCAAGGGTCTATTGCTGCCTCAAGCACCTTATGGTCGTTCTCCTGTGAGTTTAGATTATCGAATCCGACGCAAAAATGTTAGTTAATTGAAACTTTCAGGGCCTTCTAATGACGATGGGACACTCAAATTGCGTCGAGATTCAATACATCGTCCTCCAGCCGACTTGTCTCCAAGGGGATATTGCTGTCTCGGGCACAACATGATCCTTCCCCTGTGAGTTTAGATTATCGAATCCTACGCAAATATGATAGTTAATTGTAACGTTCAGGGCCTTTTAATGACGATGGGACACTCAAATTGCGTCGCGATTCAATACATCGGCCTCCAGCCGACTTGTCTCCAAGGGTCTATTGCTGCCTCGGGCACCTTATGGTCGTTGTCCTGTGAGTCTAGAGTTTCGAATCCGACGCAAAAGTGATAGTTAATTGTAATGTTCAGGGCCTTCTAATGACGATGGAACAGTCAAATTGCGTCGAGATTCAATACATCGGCCTCCAGCCTACTTGTCTCCAAGGGGATATCGCTGCCTCGGGCACCACATGGTCCTTCTCCTGTGAGTCTAGATTTTCGAATCCGACGCAAAAATGATAGTGAATTGTAACGTTCAGCGCCTCCTAATGACGATAGAAGACTCAAATTGCGTCGCGATCCAATACATCGTCCTCCAGCCGACTTGTCTCCAAGGGTCTATTGCTGCCTCGGGCACCTTATGGTCGTTCTCCTGTGAGTCTAGATTTTCGAATCCGACGCAAAAATGATAGTTAATTTAACGTTCAGGGCCTTCTAATGACGATGGAACACTCAAATTGCGTCGAGATTCAATACATCGGCCTCCAGCCGACTTGTCTCCAAGGGTCTATTGCTGCCTCGGGCACCTTATGGTCGTTCTCCTGTGAGTTTAGATTATCGAATCCGACGCAAAAATGATAGTTAATTATAACGTTCAGGGCCTCCTAACGCCGATGGAACACTCAAATTGCGTCGAGATTCAATACATCGGCCTCCAGCCGACTTGTCTCCAAGGGTCTATTGCTGCCTCGGGCACATTATGGTCGTTGTCCTGTGAGTCTAGATTTTCGAATCCGACGCAAAAATGATAGTTAATTGTAATGTTCAGGGCCTTCTAATGACGATGGAACACTCAAATTGCGTCGAGAGTCAATACATCGGCCTCCAGCCTACTTGTCTCCAAGGGGATATCGCTGCCTCGGGCACCACATGGTCCTTCTCCTGTGAGTCTAGATTTTCGAATCCGACGCAAAAATGATAATGAATTGTAACGTTCAGCGCCTCCTAATGACGATAGAAGACTCAAATTGCGTCGCGATCCAATACATCGTCCTCCAGCCGACTTGTCTCCAAGGGTCTATTGCTGCCTCGGGCACCTTATGGTCGTTCTCCTGTGAGTCTAGATTTTCGAATCCGACGCAAAAATGATAGTTAATTGTAACGTTCAGGGCCTTGTAATGACGATGGAACACTCAAATTGCGTCGAGATTCAATAAATCGGCCTCCAGCCGACTTGTCTCCAAGGGTCTATAGCTGCCTCGGGCACCTTATGGTCGTTCTCCTGTGAGTTTAGATTATCGAATCCGACGCAAAAATGATAGATAATTATAACGTTCAGGGCCTCCTAATGCCGATGGAACACTCAAATTGCGTCGAGATTCAATACATCGGCCTCCAGCCGACTTGTCTCCAAGGGTCTATTGCTGCCTCGGGCACCTTATGGTCGTTCTCCTGTGAGTCTAGATTTTCGAACCCGACGCTAAAATGATAGTTAATTGTAATGTTCAGGGCCTCCTAATGACGATAGAAGACTCAAATTGCGTCGCGATCCAATACATCGTCCTCCAGCCGACTTGTCTCCAAGGGTCTATTGCTGCCTCGGGCACCTTATGGTCGTTCTCCTGTGAGTTTAGATTATCGAATCCGACGCAAAAATGATAGTTAATTGTAACGTTCAGGGCCTTCTAATGACGATGGGACACTCAAATTGCGTCGAGATTCAATACAACGTCCTCATGCCGACTTGTCTCCAAGGGGATATTGCTGTCTCGGGCACAATATGATCCTTCTCCTGTGAGTCTAGATTTTCGAATCCGACGCAAAAATGATAGTGAATTGTAACGTTCAGCGCCTCCTAATGACGATAGAAGACTCAAATTGCGTCGCGATCCAATACATCGTCCTCCAGCCGACTTGTCTCCAAGGGTCTATTGCTGCCTCGGGCACCTTATGGTCGTTCTCCTGTGAGTTTAGATTATCGAATCCGACGCAAAAATGATAGTTAATTGTAACGTTCAGGGCGCCTAATGCCGATGGAACACTCAAATTGCGTCGAGATTCAATACATCGGCCTCCAGCCGACTTGCCTCCAAGGGTCTATTGCTGCCTCGGGCACCTTATGGTCGTTGTCCTGTGAGTCTAGATTTTCGAATCCGACGCAAAAATGATAGTTAATTGTATTGTTCAGGGCCTTCTAATGACGATGGAACACTCAAATTGCGTCGAGATTCAATACATCGGCCTCCAGCCTACTTGTCTCCAAGGGGATATCGCTGCCTCGGGCACCACATGGTCCTTCTCCTGTGAGTCTAGATTTTCGAATCCGACGCAAAAATGATAGTGAATTGTAACGTTCAGCGCCTCCTAATGACGATAGAAGACTCAAATTGCGTCGCGATCCAATACATCGTCCTCCAGCCGACTTGTCTCCAAGGGTCTATTGCTGCCTCGGGCACCTTATGGTCGTTCTCCTGTGAGTCTAGATTTTCGAATCCGACGCAAAAATGATAGTTAATTGTAACGTTCAGGGCCTTGTAATGACGATGGAACACTCAAATTGCGTCGAGATTCAATACATCGGCCTCCAGCCGACTTGTCTCCAAGGGTCTATTGCTGCCTCGGGCACCTTATGGTCGTTCTCCTGTGAGTTTAGATTATCGAATCCGACGCAAAAATGATAGTTAATTATAACGTTCAGGGCCTCCTAATGCCGATGGAACACTCAAATTGCGTCGAGATTCAATACATCGGCCTCCAGCCGACTTGTCTCCAAGGGTCTATTGCTGCCTCGGGCACCTTATGGTCGTTCTCCTGTGAGTCTAGATTTTCGAACCCGACGCTAAAATGATAGTTAATTGTAATGTTCAGGGCCTCCTAATGACGATAGAAGACTCAAATTGCGTCGCGATCCAATACATCGTCCTCCAGCCGACTTTTCTCCAAGGGTCTATTGCTGCCTCGGGCACCTTATGGTCGTTCTCCTGTGAGTTTAGATTATCGAATCCGACGCAAAAATGATAGTTAATTGTAATGTTCAGGGCCTTTTAATGACGATGGGACACTCAAATTGCGTCGCGATTCAATACATCGGCCTCCAGCCGACTTGTCTCCAAGGGTCTATTGCTGCCTCGGGCACCTTATGGTCGTTGTCCTGTGAGTCTAGATTTCGAATCCGACGCAAAAATGATAGTTAATTGTAACGTTCAGGGCCTTCTAATGACGACGGAACACTCAAATTGCGTCGAGATTCAATACATGGGCCTCCAGCCGACTTGTCTCCAAGGGTCTATTGCTGCCTCGGGCACCTTATGGTCGTTCTCCTGTGAGTTTAGATTATCGAATCCGACGCAAAAATGATAGTTAATTGTAACGTTCAGGGCCTCCTAATGCCGATGGAACACTCAAATTATGTCGAGATTCAATACATCGGCCTCCAGCCGACTTGTCTCCAAGGGTCTATTGCTGCCTCGGGCACCTTATGGTCGTTGTCCGGTGAGTCTAGATTTTCGAATCCGACGCAAAAATGATAGTTAATTGTAACGTTCAGGGCCTTCTAATGACGATGGAACACTCAAATAGCGTCGAGATTCAATACATCGGCCTCCAGCCGACTTGTCTCCAAGGGTCTATTGCTGCCTCGGGCACCTTATGGTCGTTCTCCTGTGAGTTTAGATTATCGAATCCGACGCAAAAATGATAGTTAATTATAACGTTCAGGGCCTCCTAATGCCGATGGAACACTGAAATTGCGTCGAGATTCAGTACATCGGCCTCCAGCCGACTTGTCTCCAAGGGTCTATTGCTGCCTCGGGCACCTTATGGTCGTTCTCCTGTGAGTCTAGATTTTCGAATCCGACGCAAAAATGATAGTGAATTGTAACGTTCAGCGCCTCCTAATGACGATAGAAGACTCAAATTGCGTCGCGATCCAATACATCGTCCTCCAGCCGACTTGTCTCCAAGGGTCTATTGCTGCCTCGGGCACCTTATGGTCGTTCTCCTGTGAGTCTAGATTATCGAATCCGACGCAAAAATGATAGTTAATTGTAACGTTCAGGGCCTTCTAATGCCGATGGAACACTCAAATTGCGTCGAGATTCAATACATGGGCCTCCAGCCGACTTCTCTCCAAGGGTCTATTGCTGCCTCGGGCACCTTATGGTCGTTCCCCTGTGAGTTTAGATTATCGAATGCGACGCAAAAATGATAGTTAATTGTAACGTTCAGCGCCTCCTAATGACGATGGAACACTCAAATTATGTCGAGATTCAATACATCGGCCTCCAGCCGACTTGTCTCCAAGGGTCTATTGCTGCCTCGGGCACCTTATGGTCGTTGTCCTGTGAGTCTAGATTTTCGAATCCGACGCAAAAATGATAGTTAATTGTAACGTTCAGGGCCTTCTAATGACGATGGAACACTCAAATTGCGTCGAGATTGAATACATCGGCCTCCAGCCGACTTGTCTCCTAGGGTCTATTGCTGCCTCGGGCACCTTATGGTCGTTCTCCTGTGAGTTAGATTATCGAATCCGACGCAAAAATGATAGTTAATTATAACGTTCAGGGCCTCCTAATGCCGATGGAACACTCAAATTGCGTCGAGATTCAATACATCGGCCTGCAGCCGACTTGTCTCCAAGGGTCTATTGCTGCCTCGGGCACCTTATGGTCGTTCTCCTGTGAGTCTAGATTTTCGAACCCGACGCTAAAATGATAGTTAATTGTAACGTTCAGGGCCTCCTAATGACGATATAAGACTCAAATTGCGTCGCGATCCAATACATCGTCCTCCAGCCGACTTGTCTCCAAGGGTCTATTGCTGCCTCGGGCACCTTATGGTCGTTCTCCTGTGAGTCTAGATTTTCGAATCCGACGCAAAAATGATAGTTAATTGTAACGTTCAGGGCCTTGTAATGACGATGGAACACTCAAATTGCGTCGAGATTCAATACATCGGCCTCCAGCCGACTTTTCTCCAAGGGTCTATTGCTGCCTCGGGCACCTTATGGTCGTTCTCCTGTGAGTTTAGATTATCGAATCCGACGCAAAAATGATAGTTAATTGTAATGTTCAGGGCCTTTTAATGACGATGGGACACTCAAATTGCGTCGCGATTCAATACATCGGCCTCCAGCCGACTTGTCTCCAAGGGTCTATTGCTGCCTCGGGCACCTTATGGTCGTTGTCCTGTGAGTCTAGATTTTCGAATCCGACGCAAAAATGATAGTTAATTGTAATGTTCAGGGCCTTCTAATGACGATGGAACAGTCAAATTGCGTCGAGATTCAATACATCGGCCTCCAGCCTACTTGTCTCCAAGGGGATATCGCTGCCTCGGGCACCACATGGTCCTTCTCCTGTGAGTCTAGATTTTCGAATCCGACGCAAAAATGATAGTGAATTGTAACGTTCAGCGCCTCCTAATGACGATAGAAGACTCAAATTGCGTCGCGATCCAATACATCGTCCTCCAGCCGACTTGTCTCCAAGGGTATATTGCTGCCTCGGGCACCTTATGGTCGTTCTCCTGTGAGTCTAGATTTTCGAATCCGACGCAAAAATGATAGTTAATTTAACGTTCAGGGCCTTCTAATGACGATGGAACACTCAAATTGCGTCGAGATTCAATACATCGGCCTCCAGCCGACTTGTCTCCAAGGGTCTATTGCTGCCTCGGGCACCTTATGGTCGTTCTCCTGTGAGTTTAGATTATCGAATCCGACGCAAAAATGATAGTTAATTATAACGTTCAGGGCCTCCTAATGCCGATGGAACACTCAAATTGCGTCGAGATTCAATACATCGGCCTCCAGCCGACTTATCTCCAAGGGTCTATTGCTGCCTCGGGCACATTATGGTCGTTGTCCTGTGAGTCTAGATTTTCGAATCCGACGCAAAAATGATAGTTAATTGTAATGTTCAGGGCCTTCTAATGACGATGGAACACTCAAATTGCGTCGAGAGTCAATACATCGGCCTCCAGCCTACTTGTCTCCAAGGGGATATCGCTGCCTCGGGCACCACATGGTCCTTCTCCTGTGAGTCTAGATTTTCGAATCCGACGCAAAAATGATAATGAATTGTAACGTTCAGCGCCTCCTAATGACGATAGAAGACTCAAATTGCGTCGCGATCCAATACATCGTCCTCCAGCCGACTTGTCTCCAAGGGTCTATTGCTGCCTCGGGCACCTTATGGTCGTTCTCCTGTGAGTCTAGATTTTCGAATCCGACGCAAAAATGATAGTTAATTGTAACGTTCAGGGCCTTGTAATGACGATGGAACACTCAAATTGCGTCGAGATTCAATAAATCGGCCTCCAGCCGACTTGTCTCCAAGGGTCTATTGCTGCCTCGGGCACCTTATGGTCGTTCTCCTGTGAGTTTAGATTATCGAATCCGACGCAAAAATGATAGTTAATTATAACGTTCAGGGCCTCCTAATGCCGATGGAACACTCAAATTGCGTCGAGATTCAATACATCGGCCTCCAGCCGACTTGTCTCCAAGGGTCTATTGCTGCCTCGGGCACCTTATGGTCGTTCTCCTGTGAGTCTAGATTTTCGAACCCGACGCTAAAATGATAGTTAATTGTAATGTTCAGGGCCTCCTAATGACGATAGAAGACTCAAATTGCGTCGCGATCCAATACATCGTCCTCCAGCCGACTTGTCTCCAAGGGTCTATTGCTGCCTCGTGCACCTTATGGTCGTTCTCCTGTGAGTTTAGATTATCGAATCCGACGCAAAAATGATAGTTAATTGTAACGTTCAGGGCCTTCTAATGACGATGGGACACTCAAATTGCGTCGAGATTCAATACAACGTCCTCCAGCCGACTTGTCTCCAAGGGGATATTGCTGTCTCGGGCACAATATGATCCTTCTCCTGTGAGTCTAGATTTTCGAATCCGACGCAAAAATGATAGTGAATTGTAACGTTCAGCGCCTCCTAATGACGATAGAAGACTCAAATTGCGTCGCGATCCAATACATCGTCCTCCAGCCGACTTGTCTCCAAGGGTCTATTGCTGCCTCGGGCACCTTATGGTCGTTCTCCTGTGAGTTTAGATTATCGAATCCGACGCAAAAATGATAGTTAATTGTAACGTTCAGGGCGCCTAATGCCGATGGAACACTCAAATTGCGTCGAGATTCAATACATCGGCCTCCAGCCGACTTGCCTCCAAGGGTCTATTGCTGCCTCGGGCACCTTATGGTCGTTGTCCTGTGAGTCTAGATTTTCGAATCCGACGCAAAAATGATAGTTAATTGTATTGTTCAGGGCCTTCTAATGACGATGGAACACTCAAATTGCGTCGAGATTCAATACATCGGCCTCCAGCCTACTTGTCTCCAAGGGGATATCGCTGCCTCGGGCACCACATGGTCCTTCTCCTGTGAGTCTAGATTTTCGAATCCGACGCAAAAATGATAGTGAATTGTAACGTTCAGCGCCTCCTAATGACGATAGAAGACTCAAATTGCGTCGCGATCCAATACATCGTCCTCCAGCCGACTTGTCTCCAAGGGTCTATTGCTGCCTCGGGCACCTTATGGTCGTTCTCCTGTGAGTCTAGATTTTCGAATCCGACGCAAAAATGATAGTTAATTGTAACGTTCAGGGCCTTGTAATGACGATGGAACACTCAAATTGCGTCGAGATTCAATACATCGGCCTCCAGCCGACTTGTCTCCAAGGGCCTATTGCTGCCTCGGGCACCTTATGGTCGTTCTCCTGTGAGTTTAGATTATCGAATCCGACGCAAAAATGATAGTTAATTATAACGTTCAGGGCCTCCTAATGCCGATGGAACACTCAAATTGCGTCGAGATTCAATACATCGGCCTCCAGCCGACTTGTCTCCAAGGGTCTATTGCTGCCTCGGGCACCTTATGGTCGTTCTCCTGTGAGTCTAGATTTTCGAACCCGACGCTAAAATGATAGTTAATTGTAATGTTCAGGGCCTCCTAATGACGATAGAAGACTCAAATTGCGTCGCGATCCAATACATCGTCCTCCAGCCGACTTTTCTCCAAGGGTCTATTGCTGCCTCGGGCACCTTATGGTCGTTCTCCTGTGAGTTTAGATTATCGAATCCGACGCAAAAATGATAGTTAATTGTAATGTTCAGGGCCTTTTAATGACGATGGGACACTCAAATTGCGTCGCGATTCAATACATCGGCCTCCAGCCGACTTGTCTCCAAGGGTCTATTGCTGCCTCGGGCACCTTATGGTCGTTGTCCTGTGAGTCTAGATTTTCCAATCCGACGGAAAAATGATAGTTAATTGTAATGTTCAGGGCCTTCTAATGACGATGGAACAGTCAAATTGCGTCGAGATTCAATACATCGGCCTCCAGCCTACTTGTCTCCAAGGGGATATCGCTGCCTCGGGCACCACATGGTCCTTCTCCTGTGAGTCTAGATTTTCGAATCCGACGCAAAAATGATAGTGAATTGTAACGTTCAGCGCCTCCTAATGACGATAGAAGACTCAAATTGCGTCGCGATCCAATACATCGTCCTCCAGCCGACTTGTCTCCAAGGGTCTATTGCTGCCTCGGGCACCTTATGGTCGTTCTCCTGTGAGTCTAGATTTTCGAATCCGACGCAAAATTGATAGTTAATTTAACGTTCAGGGCCTTCTAATGACGATGGAACACTCAAATTGCGTCGAGATTCAATACATCGGCCTCCAGCCGACTTGTCTCCAAGGGTCTATTGCTGCCTCGGGCACATTATGGTCGTTGTCCTGTGAGTCTAGATTTTCGAATCCGACGCAAAAATGATAGTTAATTGTAATGTTCAGGGCCTTCTAATGACGATGGAACACTCAAATTGCGTCGAGATTCAATACATCGGCCTCCAGCCTACTTGTCTCCAAGGGGATATCGCTGCCTCGGGCACCACATGGTCCTTCTCCTGTGAGTCTAGATTTTCGAATCCGACGCAAAAATGATAGTGAATTGTAACGTTCAGCGCCTCCTAATGACGATAGAAGACTCAAATTGCGTCGCGATCCAATACATCGTCCTCCAGCCGACTTGTCTCCAAGGGTCTATTGCTGCCTCGGGCACCTTATGGTCGTTCTCCTGTGAGTCTAGATTTTCGAATCCGACGCAAAAATGATAGTTAATTGTAACGTTCAGGGCCTTGTAATGACGATGGAACACTCAAATTGCGTCGAGATTCAATAAATCGGCCTCCAGCCGACTTGTCTCCAAGGGTCTATTGCTGCCTCGGGCACCTTATGGTCGTTCTCCTGTGAGTTTAGATTATCGAATCCGACGCAAAAATGATAGTTAATTATAACGTTCAGGGCCTCCTAATGCCGATGGAACACTCAAATTGCGTCGAGATTCAATACATCGGCCTCCAGCCGACTTGTCTCCAAGGGTCTATTGCTGTCTCGGGCACAATATGATCCTACTCCTGTGAGTCTAGAATTTCGAATCCGACGCAAAAATGATAGTTAATTGTAACGTTCAGGGCGCCTAATGCCGATGGAACACTCAAATTGCGTCGAGATTCAATACATCGGCCTCCAGCCGACTTGTCTCCAAGGGTCTATTGCTGCCTCGGGCACCTTATGGTCGTTGTCCTGTGAGTCTAGATTTTCGAATCCGACGCAAAAATGATAGTTAATTGTAATGTTCAGGCCCTTCTAATGACGATGGAACACTCAAATTGCGTCGAGATTCAATACATCGGCCTCCAGCCTACTTGTCTCCAAGGGGATATCGCTGCCTCGGGCACCACATGGTCCTTCTCCTGTGAGTCTAGATTTTCGAATCCGACGCAAAAATGATAGTGAATTGTAACGTTCAGCGCCTCCTAATGACGATAGAAGACTCAAATTGCGTCGCGATCCAATACATCGTCCTCCAGCCGACTTGTCTCCAAGGGTCTATTGCTGCCTCGGGCACCTTATGGTCGTTCTCCTGTGAGTCTAGATTTTCGAATCCGACGCAAAAATGATAGTTAATTGTAACGTTCAGGGCCTTGTAATGACGATGGAACACTCAAATTGCGTCGAGATTCAATACATCGGCCTCCAGCCGACTTGTCTCCAAGGGTCTATTGCTGCCTCGGGCACCTTATGGTCGTTCTCCTGTGAGTTTAGATTATCGAATCCGACGCAAAAATGATAGTTAATTGTAACGTTCAGGGCGCCTAATGCCGATGGAACACTCAAATTATATCGAGATTCAATACATCGGCCTCCAGCCGACTTGTCTCCAAGGGTCTATTGCTGCCTCGGGCACCTTATGGTCGTTGTCCTGTGAGTCTAGATTTTCGTATCCGACGCAAAAATGATAGTTAATTGTAACGTTCAGGGCCTTCTAATGACGATGGAACACTCAAATTGCGTCGAGATTCAATACATCGGCCTCCAGCCGACTTGTCTCCAAGGGTCTATTGCTGCCTCGGGCACCTTATGGTCGTTCTCCTGTGAGTTTAGATTATCGAATCCGACGCAAAAATGATAGTTAATTGTAACGTTCAGGGCGCCTAATGCCGATGGAACACTCAAATTATATCGAGATTCAATACATCGGCCTCCAGCCGACTTGTCTCCAAGGGTCTATTGCTGCCTCGGGCACCTTATGGTCGTTGTCCTGTGAGTCTAGATTTTCGTATCCGACGCAAAAATGATAGTTAATTGTAACGTTCAGCGCCTCCTAATGACGATAGAAAACTCAAATTGCGTCGCGATCCAATACATCGTCCTCCAGCCGACTTGTCTCCAAGGGTCTATTGCAGCCTCGGGCACCTTATGGTCGTTCTCCTGTGAGTTTAGATTATCGAATCCGACGCAAAAATGATAGTTAATTATAACGTTCAGGGCCTCCTAATGCCGATGGAACACTCAAATTGCGTCGAGATTCAATACATCGGCCTCCAGCCGACTTGTCTCCAAGGGTCTATTGCTGCCTCGGGCACCTTATGGTCGTTGTCCTGTGAGTCTAGATTTTCGAACCCGACGCTAAAATGATAGTTAATTGTAACGTTCAGGGCCTCCTAATGACGATAGAAGACTCAAATTGCGTCGCGATCCAATACATCGTCCTCCAGCCGACTTGTCTCCAAGGGTCTATTGCTGCCTCGGGCACCTTATGGTCGTTCTCCTGTGAGTCTAGATTTTCGAATCCGACGCAAAAATGATAGTTAATTGTAACGTTCAGGGCCTTCTAATGACGATGGAACACTCAAATTGCGTCGCGATCCAATACATCGTCCTCCAGCCGACTTGTCTCCAAGGGTCTATTGCTGCCTCGGGCACCTTATGGTCGTTCTCCTGTGAGTTTAGATTATCGAATCCGACGCAAAAATGATAGTGAATTGTAACGTTCAGGGCCTTCTAATGCCGATGGAACACTCAAATTGCGTCCAGATTCAATACATCGGCCTCCAGCCTACTTGTCTCCAAGGGGATATCGCTGCCTCGGGCATCACATGGTCCTTTTCCTGTGAGTCTAGATTTTCGAAACCGACGCAAAAATGATAGTTAATTGTAACGTTCAGGGCCTTCTAATGACGATGGAACACACAAATTGCGTCGAGATACAATACATCGGCCTCCAGCCTACTTGTCTCCAAGGGGATATCGCTGCCTCGGGCACCACATGGTCCTTCTCCTGTGAGTATGGATTTTCGAATGCGACGCAAAAATGATAGTGAATTGTAACGTTCAGCGCCTCCTAATGACGATAGAAGACTCAAATTGCGTCGCGATCCAATACATCGTCCTCCAGCCGACTTGTCTCCAAGGGTCTATTGCTGCCTCGGGCACCTTATGGTCGTTCTCCTGTGAGTCTAGATTTTCGAACCCGACGCTAAAATGATAGTTAATTGTAACGTTCAGGGCCTCCTAATGACGATAGAAGACTCAAATTGAGTCGCGATCCAATACATCGTCCTCCAGCCGACTTGTCTCCAAGGGTCTATTGCTGCCTCGAACACCTTATGGTCGTTCTCCTGTGAGTCTAGATTTTCGAATCCGACGCAAAAATGATAGTTAATTGTAACGTTCAGGGCCTCCTAATGACGATAGAAGACTCAAATTGCGTCGAGATTCAATACATCGGCCTCCAGCCGACTTGTCTCCAAGGGTCTATTGCTGCCTCGGGCACCTTATGTTCGTTCTCCTGTGAGTTTAGATTATCGAATCCGACGCAAAAATGGTCGTTAATTATAACGTTCAGGGCCCCCTAATGCCGATGGAACACTCAAATTGCGTCGAGATTCAATACATCGGCCTCCAGCCTACTTGTCTCCAAGGGTCTATTGCTGCCTCGGGCACCTTATGGTCGTTGTCCTGTGAGTCTAGATTTTCGAATCCGACGCAAAAATGATAGTTAATTGTAACGTTCAGGGCCTTCTAATGACGATGGAACACTCAAATTGCGTCGAGATTCAATACATCGGCCTCCAGCCTACTTGTCTCCAAGGGGATATCGCTGCCTCGGGCACCTTGTGGTCGTTGTCCTGTGAGTCTAGATTTTCGAATCCGACGCAAAAATGATAGTTAATTGTAACGTTCAGGGCCTTGTAATGACGATGGAACACTCAAATTGCGTCGCGATCGAATACATCGTCCTCCAGCCGACTTGTCTCCAAGGGTCTATTGCTGCCTCGGGCACCTTATGGTCGTTCTCCTGTGAGTTTAGATTATCGAATCCGACGCAAAAATGATAGTTAATTGCAACGTTCAGGGCCTTCTAATGACGATGGGACACTCAAATTGCGTCGAGATTCAATACATCGTCCTCCAGCCGACTTGTCTCCAAGGGGATATTGCTGTCTCGGGCACAATTTGATCCTTCTCCTGTGAGTCTAGATTTTCGAATCCGACGCAAAAATGATAGTGAATTGTAACGTTCAGCGCCTCCTAATGACGATAGAAGACTCAAATTGCGTCGCGATCCAATACATCGTCCTCCAGCCGACTTGTCTCCAAGGGTCTATTGCTGCCTCGGGCACCTTATGGTCGTTCTCCTGTGAGTCTAGATTTTCGAATCCGACGCAAAAATGATAGTTAATTGTAACGTTCAGGGCCTTGTAATGACGATGGAACACTCAAATTGCGTCGAGATTCAATACATCGGCCTCCAGCCGACTTGTCTCCAAGGGTCTATTGCTGCCTCGGGCACCTTATGGTCGTTCTCCTGTGAGTTTAGATTATCGAATCCGACGCAAAAATGATAGTTAATTGTAACGTTCAGGGCCTCCTAATGCCGATGGAACACTCAAATTGCGTCGAGATTCAATACATCGGCCTCCAGCCTACTTGTCTCCAAGGGTCTATTGCTGCCTCGGGCACCTTATGGTCGTTGTCCTGTGAGTCTAGATTTTCGAATCCGACGCAAAAATGATAGTTAATTGTAACGTTCAGGGCCTTCTAATGACGATGGAACACTCAAATTGCGTCGAGATTCAATACATCGGCCTCCAGCCTACTTGTCTCCAAGGGGATATCGCTGCCTCGGGCATCACATGGTCCTTCTCCTGTGAGTCTAGATTTTCGAATCCGACGCAAAAATGATAGTTAATTGTAACGTTCAGGGCCTTGTAATGACGATGGAACACTCAAATTGCGTCGCGATCCAATACATCGTCCTCCAGCCGACTTGTCTCCAAGGGTCTATTGCTGCCTCGGGCACCTTATGGTCGTTCTCCTGTGAGTTTAGATTATCGAATCCGACGCAAAAATGATAGTTAATTGTAACGTTCAGGGCCTTCTAATGACGATGGGACACTCAAATTGCGTCGAGATTCAATACATCGTCCTCCAGCCGACTTGTCTCCAAGGGGATATTGCTGTCTCGGGCACAATATGATCCTTCTCCTGTGAGTCTAGATTTTCGAATCCGACGCAAAAATGATAGTGAATTGTAACGTTCAGCGCCTCCTAATGACGATAGAAGACTCAAATTGCGTCGCGATCCAATACATCGTCCTCCAGCCGACTTGTCTCCAAGGGTCTATTGCTGTCTCGGGCACAATATGATCCTTCTCCTGTGAGTCTAGATTTTCGAATCCGACGCAAAAATGATAGTGAATTGTAACGTTCAGCGCCTCCTAATGACGATAGAAGACTCAAATTGCGTCGCGATCCAATACATCGTCCTCCAGCCGACTTGTCTCCAAGGGTCTATTGCTGCCTCGGGCACCTTATGGTCGTTCTCCTGTGAGTTTAGATTATCGAATCCGACGCAAAAATGATAGTTAATTGTAACGTTCAGGGCCTCCTAATGCCGATGGAACACTCAAATTGCGTCGAGATTCAATACATCGGCCTCCAGCCTACTTGTCTCCAAGGGTCTATTGCTGCCTCGGGCACCTTATGGTCGTTCTCCTGTGAGTTTAGATTATCGAATACGACGCAAAAATGATCGTTAATTATAACGTTTAGGGCCTCCTAATGCCGATGGAACACTCAAATTGCGTCGAGATTCAATACATCGGCCTCCAGCCGACTTGTCTCCAAGGTTCTATTGCTGCCTCGGGCACCTTATGGTCGTTGTCCTGTGAGTCTAGATTTTCGAATCCGACGCAAAAATGATAGTTAATTGTAACGTTCAGGGCCTTCTAATGACGATGGAACACTCAAATTGCGTCGAGATTCAATACATCGGCCTCCAGCCTACTTGTCTCCAAGGGGATATCGCTGCCTCGGGCACCACATGGTCCTTCTCCTGTGAGTATTGATTTTCGAATCCGACGCAAAAATGATAGTGAATTGTAACGTTCAGCGCCTCCTAATGACGATAGAAGACTCAAATTGCGTCGCGATCCAATACATCGTCCTCCAGCCGACTTGTCTCCAAGGGTCTATTGCTGCCTCGGGCACCTTATGGTCGTCCTCCTGTGAGTCTAGATTTTCGAATCCGACGCAAAAATGTTAGTGAATTGTAACGTTCAGCGCCTCCTAATGACGATAGAAGACTCAAATTGCGTCGCGATCCAATACATCTTCCTCCAGCCGACTTGTCTCCAAGGGTCTATTGCTGCCTCTGGCACCTTATGGTCGTTCTCCTGTGAGTTTAGATTATCGAATCCGACGCAAAAATGATAGTTAATTGTAACGTTCAGGGCCTTCTAATGACGATGGAACACTCAAATTGCGTCGAGATTCAATACATCGGCCTCCAGCCTACTTGTCTCCAAGGGGATATCGCTGCCTCGGGCACCACATGGTCCTTCTCCTGTGAGTATTGATTTTCGAATCCGACGCAAAAATGATAGTGAATTGTAACGTTCAGCGCCTCCTAATGACGATAGAAGACTCAAATTGCGTCGCGATCCAATACATCGTCCTCCAGCCGACTTGTCTCCAAGGGTCTATTGCTGCCTCGGGCACATTATGGTCGTTCTCCTGTGAGTCTAGATTTTCGAATCCGACGCAAAAATGATAGTGAATTGTAACGTTCAGGGCCTCCTAATGACGATAGAAGACTCAAATTGCGTCGAGATTCAATACATCGGCCTCCAGCCGACTTGTCTCCAAGGGTCTATTGCTGCCTTGGGCACCTTATGGTCGTTCTCCTGTGAGTTTAGATTATCGAATCCGACGCAAAAATGATCGTTAATTATAACGTTCAGGGCCTCCTAATGCCGATGGAACACTCAAATTGCGTCGAGATTCAATACATCGGCCTCCAGCCTACTTGTCTCCAAGGGTCTATTGCTGCCTCGGGCACCTTATGGTCGTTGTCCTGTGAGTCTAGATTTTCGAATCCGACGCAAAAATGATAGTTAATTGTAACGTTCAGGGCCTTCTAATGACGATGGGACGCTCAAATTGCGTCGAGATTCAATACATCGTCCTCCAGCCGACTTGTCTCCAAGGGGATATTGCTGTCTCGGGCACAATATGATCCTTCTCCTGTGAGTCTAGATTTTCGAATCCGACGCAAAAATGATAGTGAATTGTAACGTTCAGCGCCTCCTAATGACGATAGAAGACTCAAATTGCGTCGCGATCCAATACATCGTCCTCCAGCCGACTTGTCTCCAAGGGTCTATTGCTGTCTCGGGCACAATATGATCCTTCTCCTGTGAGTCTAGATTTTCGAATCCGACGCAAAAATGATAGTGAATTGTAACGTTCAGCGCCTCCTAATGACGATAGAAGACTCAAATTGCGTCGCGATCCAATACATCGTCCTCCAGCCGACTTGTCTCCAAGGGTCTATTGCTGCCTCGGGCACCTTATGGTCGTTCTCCTGTGAGTTTAGATTATCGAATCCGACGCAAAAATGATAGTTAATTGTAACGTTCAGGGCCTCCTAATGCCGATGGAACACTCAAATTGCGTCGAGATTCAATACATCGGCCTCCAGCCTACTTGTCTCCAAGGGTCTATTGCTGCCTCGGGCACCTTATGGTCGTTCTCCTGTGAGTTTAGATTATCGAATACGACGCAAAAATGATCGTTAATTATAACGTTCAGGGCCTCCTAATGCCGATGGAACACTCAAATTGCGTCGAGATTCAATACATCGGCCTCCAGCCGACTTGTCTCCAAGGTTCTATTGCTGCCTCGGGCACCTTATGGTCGTTGTCCTGTGAGTCTAGATTTTCGAATCCGACGCAAAAATGATAGTTAATTGTAACGTTCAGGGCCTTCTAATGACGATGGAACACTCAAATTGCGTCGAGATTCAATACATCGGCCTCCAGTTTACTTGTCTCCAAGGGGATATCGCTGCCTCGGGCACCACATGGTCCTTCTCCTGTGAGTATTGATTTTCGAATCCGACGCAAAAATGATAGTGAATTGTAACGTTCAGCGCCTCCTAATGACGATAGAAGACTCAAATTGCGTCGCGATCCAATACATCGTCCTCCAGCCGACTTGTCTCCAAGGGTCTATTGCTGCCTCGGGCACATTATGGTCGTCCTCCTGTGAGTCTAGATTTTCGAATCCGACGCAAAAATGATAGTGAATTGTAACGTTCAGCGCCTCCTAATGACGATAGAAGACTCAAATTGCGTCGCGATCCAATACATCGTCCTCCAGCCGACTTGTCTCCAAGGGTCTATTGCTGCCTCTGGCACCTTATGGTCGTTCTCCTGTGAGTTTAGATTATCGAATCCGACGCAAAAATGATAGTTAATTGTAACGTTCAGGGCCTTCTAATGACGATGGGACACTCAAATTGCGTCGAGATTCAATACATCGTCCTCCAGCCGACTTGTCTCCAAGGGGATATTGCTGTCTCGGGCACAATATGATCCTTCTCCTGTGAGTCTAGATTTTCGAATCCGACGCAAAAATGATAGTGAATTGTAACGTTCAGCGCCTCCTAATGACGATAGAAGACTCAAATTGCGTCGCGATCCAATACATCGTCCTCCAGCCGACTTGTCTCCAAGGGTCTATTGCTGTCTCGGGCACAATATGATCCTTCTCCTGTGAGTCTAGATTTTCGAATCCGACGCAAAAATGATAGTGAATTGTAACGTTCAGCGCCTCCTAATGACGATAGAAGACTCAAATTGCGTCGCGATCCAATACATCGTCCTCCAGCCGACTTGTCTCCAAGGGTCTATTGCTGTCTCGGGCACAATATGATCCTTCTCCTGTGAGTCTAGATTTTCGAATCCGACGCAAAAATGATAGTGAATTGTAACGTTCAGCGCCTCCTAATGGCGATAGAAGACTCAAATTGCGTCGCGATCCAATACATCGTCCTCCAGCCGACTTGTCTCCAAGGGTCTATTGCTGCCTCGGGCACCTTATGGTCGTTCTCCTGTGAGTTTAGATTATCGAATCCGACGCAAAAATGATAGTTAATTGTAACGTTCAGGGCCTCCTAATGCCGATGGAACACTCAAATTGCGTCGAGATTCAATACATCGGCCTCCAGCCTACTTGTCTCCAAGGGTCTATTGCTGCCTCGGGCACCTTATGGTCGTTCTCCTGTGAGTTTAGATTATCGAATACGACGCAAAAATGATCGTTAATTATAACGTTCAGGGCCTCCTAATGCCGATGGAACACTCAAATTGCGTCGAGATTCAATACATCGGCCTCCAGCCGACTTGTCTCCAAGGTTCTATTGCTGCCTCGGGCACCTTATGGTCGTTGTCCTGTGAGTCTAGATTTTCGAATCCGACGCAAAAATGATAGTTAATTGTAACGTTCAGGGCCTTCTAATGACGATGGAACACTCAAATTGCGTCGAGATTCAATACATCGGCCTCCAGTTTACTTGTCTCCAAGGGGATATCGCTGCCTCGGGCACCACATGGTCCTTCTCCTGTGAGTATTGATTTTCGAATCCGACGCAAAAATGATAGTGAATTGTAACGTTCAGCGCCTCCTAATGACGATAGAAGACTCAAATTGCGTCGCGATCCAATACATCGTCCTCCAGCCGACTTGTCTCCAAGGGTCTATTGCTGCCTCGGGCACATTATGGTCGTCCTCCTGTGAGTCTAGATTTTCGAATCCGACGCAAAAATGATAGTGAATTGTAACGTTCAGCGCCTCCTAATGACGATAGAAGACTCAAATTGCGTCGCGATCCAATACATCGTCCTCCAGCCGACTTGTCTCCAAGGGTCTATTGCTGCCTCTGGCACCTTATGGTCGTTCTCCTGTGAGTTTAGATTATCGAATCCGACGCAAAAATGATAGTTAATTGTAACGTTCAGGGCCTTCTAATGACGATGGGACACTCAAATTGCGTCGAGATTCAATACATCGTCCTCCAGCCGACTTGTCTCCAAGGGGATATTGCTGTCTCGGGCACAATATGATCCTTCTCCTGTGAGTCTAGATTTTCGAATCCGACGCAAAAATGATAGTGAATTGTAACGTTCAGCGCCTCCTAATGACGATAGAAGACTCAAATTGCGTCGCGATCCAATACATCGTCCTCCAGCCGACTTGTCTCCAAGGGTCTATTGCTGTCTCGGGCACAATATGATCCTTCTCCTGTGAGTCTAGATTTTCGAATCCGACGCAAAAATGATAGTGAATTGTAACGTTCAGCGCCTCCTAATGACGATAGAAGACTCAAATTGCGTCGCGATCCAATACATCGTCCTCCAGCCGACTTGTCTCCAAGGGTCTATTGCTGCCTCGGGCACCTTATGGTCGTTCTCCTGTGAGTTTAGATTATCGAATCCGACGCAAAAATGATAGTTAATTGTAACGTTCAGGGCCTCCTAATGCCGATGGAACACTCAAATTGCGTCGAGATTCAATACATCGGCCTCCAGCCTACTTGTCTCCAAGGGTCTATTGCTGCCTCGGGCACCTTATGGTCGTTCTCCTGTGAGTTTAGATTATCGAATACGACGCAAAAATGATCGTTAATTATAACGTTCAGGGCCTCCTAATGCCGATGGAACACTCAAATTGCGTCGAGATTCAATACATCGGCCTCCAGCCGACTTGTCTCCAAGGTTCTATTGCTGCCTCGGGCACCTTATGGTCGTTGTCCTGTGAGTCTAGATTTTCGAATCCGACGCAAAAATGATAGTTAATTGTAACGTTCAGGGCCTTCTAATGACGATGGAACACTCAAATTGCGTCGAGATTCAATACATCGGCCTCCAGTTTACTTGTCTCCAAGGGGATATCGCTGCCTCGGGCACCACATGGTCCTTCTCCTGTGAGTATTGATTTTCGAATCCGACGCAAAAATGATAGTGAATTGTAACGTTCAGCGCCTCCTAATGACGATAGAAGACTCAAATTGCGTCGCGATCCAATACATCGTCCTCCAGCCGACTTGTCTCCAAGGGTCTATTGCTGCCTCGGGCACATTATGGTCGTCCTCCTGTGAGTCTAGATTTTCGAATCCGACGCAAAAATGATAGTGAATTGTAACGTTCAGCGCCTCCTAATGACGATAGAAGACTCAAATTGCGTCGCGATCCAATACATCGTCCTCCAGCCGACTTGTCTCCAAGGGTCTATTGCTGCCTCTGGCACCTTATGGTCGTTCTCCTGTGAGTTTAGATTATCGAATCCGACGCAAAAATGATAGTTAATTGTAACGTTCAGGGCCTTCTAATGACGATGGGACACTCAAATTGCGTCGAGATTCAATACATCGTCCTCCAGCCGACTTGTCTCCAAGGGGATATTGCTGTCTCGGGCACAATATGATCCTTCTCCTGTGAGTCTAGATTTTCGAATCCGACGCAAAAATGATAGTGAATTGTAACGTTCAGCGCCTCCTAATGACGATAGAAGACTCAAATTGCGTCGCGATCCAATACATCGTCCTCCAGCCGACTTGTCTCCAAGGGTCTATTGCTGCCTCGGGCACCTTATGGTCGTTCTCCTGTGAGTCTAGATTATCGAATCCGACGCAAAAATGATAGTTAATTGTAACGTTCAGGGCCTTCTAATGCCGATGGAACACTCAAATTGCGTCGAGATTCAATACATCGGCCTCCAGCCGACTTGTCTCCAAGGGTCTATTGCTGCCTCGGGCACCTTATGGTCGTTCTCCTGTGAGTTTAGATTATCGAATCCGACGCAAAAATGATAGTTAATTATAACGTTCAGGGCCTCCTAATGCCGATGGAACACTCAAATTATGTCGAGATTCAATACATCGGCCTCCAGCCGACTTGTCTCCAAGGGTCTATTGCTGCCTCGGGCACCTTATGGTCGTTGTCCTGTGAGTCTAGATTTTCGAATCCGACGCAAAAATGATAGTGAATTGTAACGTTCAGCGCCTCCTAATGACGATGGAACACTCAAATTGCGTCGAGATTCAATACATCGGCCTCCAGCCTACTTGTCTCCAAGGGGATATCGCTGCCTCGGGCACCACATGGTCCTTCTCCTGTGAGTCTAGATTTTCGAATCCGACGCAAAAATGATAGTGAATTGTAACGTTCAGCGCCTCCTAATGACGATAGAAGACTCAAATTGCGTCGCGATCCAATACATCGTCCTCCAGCCGACTTGTCTCCAAGGGTCTATTGCTGCCTCGGGCACCTTATGGTCGTTCTCCTGTGAGTCTAGATTTTCGAATCCGACGCAAAAATGATAGTTAATTGTAACGTTCAGGGCCTTGTAATGACGATGGAACACTGAAATTGCGTCGAGATTCAATACATCGGCCTCCAGCCGACTTGTCTCCAAGGATCTATTGCTGCCTCGGGCACCTTATGGTCGTTGTCCTGTGAGTCTAGATTTTCGAATCCGACGCAAAAATGATAGTTAATTGTAACGTTCAGCGCCTCCTAATGACGATAGAAGACTCAAATTGCGTCGCGATCCAATACATCGTCCTCCAGCCGACTTGTCTCCAAGGGTCTATTGCTGCCTCGGGCACCTTATGGTCGTTCTCCTGTGAGTCTAGATTTTCGAATCCGACGCAAAAATGATAGTTAATTGTAACGTTCAGGGCCTCCTAATGACGATAGAAGACTCAAATTGCGTCCAGATTCAATACATCGGCCTCCAGCCGACTTGTCTCCAAGGGTCAATTGCTGCCTCTGGCACCTTATGGTCGTTCTCCTGTGAGTTTAGATTATCGAATCCGACGCAAAAATGATAGTTAATTATAACGTTCAGGGCCTCCTAATACCGATGGAACACTCAAATTGCGTCGAGATTCAATACATCGGCCTCCAGCCGACTTGTCTCCAAGGGTCTATTGCTGCCTCGGGCACCTTATGGTCGTTGTCCTGTGAGTCTAGATTTTCGAATCCGACGCAAAAATGATAGTTAATTGTAACGTTCAGGGCCTTCTAATGACGATGGAACACTCAAATTGCGTCGAGATTCAATACATCGGCCTCCAGCCTACTTGTCTCCAAGGGGATATCGCTGCCTCGGGCACCACATGGTCCTTCTCCTGTGAGTCTAGATTTTCGAATCCGACGCAAAAATGATAGTGAATTGTAACGTTCAGCGCCTCCTAATGACGATAGAAGACTCAAATTGCGTCGAGATTCAATACATCGGCCTCCAGCCGACTTGTCTCCAAGGGTCTATTGCTGCCTCGGGCACCTTATGGTCGTTCTCCTGTGAGTCTAGATTTTCGAATCCGACGCAAAAATGATAGTTAATTGTAACGTTCAGGGCCTTGTAATGACGATGGAACACTCAAATTGCGTCGAGATACAATACATCGTCCTCCAGCCGACTTGTCTCCAAGGATCTAATGCTGCCTCGGGCACTTTATGGTCGTTCTCTTGTAATTCTAGATTTTCGAATCCGACGCAAAAATGATAGTTAATTGTAACGTTCAGGGCCGCCTAATGACGATGGAACTCTCAAATTGCGTCGAGATTCAATACATCGTCCTCCAGCCGACTTGTCTCCAAGGGTCTATTGCTGCCTCGGGCACCTTATGGTCGTTCTCCTGTGAGTCTAGATTTTCGAACCCGACGCTAAAATGATAGTGAATTGTAACGTTCAGCGCCTCCTAATGACGATAGAAGACTCAAATTGCGTCGCGATCCAATACATCGTCCTCCAGCCGACTTGTCTCCAAGGGTCTATTGCTGTCTCGGGCACAATATGATCCTTCTCCTGTGAGTCTAGATTTTCGAATCCGACGCAAAAATGATAGTGAATTGTAACGTTCAGCGCCTCCTAATGACGATAGAAGACTCAAATTGCGTCGCGATCCAATACATCGTCCTCCAGCCGACTTGTCTCCAAGGGTCTATTGCTGCCTCGGGCACCTTATGGTCGTTCTCCTGTGAGTTTAGATTATCGAATCCGACGCAAAAATGATAGTTAATTGTAACGTTCAGGGCCTCCTAATGCCGATGGAACACTCAAATTGCGTCGAGATTCAATACATCGGCCTCCAGCCTACTTGTCTCCAAGGGTCTATTGCTGCCTCGGGCACCTTATGGTCGTTCTCCTGTGAGTTTAGATTATCGAATACGACGCAAAAATGATCGTTAATTATAACGTTCAGGGCCTCCTAATGCCGATGGAACACTCAAATTGCGTCGAGATTCAATACATCGGCCTCCAGCCGACTTGTCTCCAAGGTTCTATTGCTGCCTCGGGCACCTTATGGTCGTTGTCCTGTGAGTCTAGATTTTCGAATCCGACGCAAAAATGATAGTTAATTGTAACGTTCAGGGCCTTGTAATGACGATGGAACACTCAAATTGCGTCGAGATACAATACATCGTCCTCCAGCCGACTTGTCTCCAAGGATCTAATGCTGCCTCGGGCACTTTATGGTCGTTCTCTTGTAATTCTAGATTTTCGAATCCGACGCAAAAATGATAGTTAATTGTAACGTTCAGGGCCGCCTAATGACGATGGAACTCTCAAATTGCGTCGAGATTCAATACATCGTCCTCCAGCCGACTTGTCTCCAAGGGTCTATTGCTGCCTCGGGCACCTTATGGTCGTTCTCCTGTGAGTCTAGATTTTCGAACCCGACGCTAAAATGATAGTTAATTGTAACGTTCAGGGCCTCCTAATGCCGATGGAACACTCAAATTGCGTCGAGATTCAATACATCGGCCTCCAGCCGACTTGTCTCCAAGGGTCTATTGCTGCCTCGGGCTCCTTATGGTCGTTCTCCTGTGAGTCTAGATTTTCGAATCCGACGCAAAAATGATAGTTAATTGTAACGTTCAGGGCCTTCTAATGACGATGGAACCTCAAATTGCGTCGAGATACAATACATCGTCCTCCACCCGACTTGTCTCCAAGGATCTAATGCTGCCTCGGGCACTTTATGGTCGTTCTCTTGTAATTCTAGATTTTCGAATCCGACGCAAAAATGATAGTTAATTGTAACGTTCAGGGCCGCCTAATGACGATGGAACTCTCAAATTGCGTCGAGATTCAATACATCGTCCTCCAGCCGACTTGTCTCCAAGGGTCTATTGCTGCCTCGGGCACCTTATGGTCGTTCTCCTGTGAGTTTAGATTATCGAATCCGACGCAAAAATGATCGTTAATTATAACGTTCAGGGCCTCCTAATGCCGATGGAACACTCAAATTGCGTCGAGATTCAATACATCGTCCTCCAGCCGACTTGTCTCCAAGGGTCTATTGCTGCCTCGGGCACCTTATGGTCGTTGTCCTGTGAGTCTAGATTTTTGAATCCGACGCAAAAATGATAGTTAATTGTAACGTTCAGGGCCTTCTAATGACGATGGAACACTCAAATTGCGTCGAGATTCAATACATCGGCCTCCAGCCTACTTGTCTCCAAGGGGATATCGCTGCCTCGGGCACCACATGGTCCTTCTCCTGTGAGTATTGATTTTCGAATCCGACGCAAAAATGATAGTGAAATGTAACGTTCAGCGCCTCCTAATGACGATAGAAGACTCAAATTGCGTCGCGATCCAATACATCGTCCTCCAGCCGACTTGTCTCCAAGGGTCTATTGCTGCCTCGGGCACATTATGGTCGTTCTCCTGTGAGTCTAGATTTTCGAATCCGACGCAAAAATGATAGTGAATTGTAACGTTCAGCGCCTCCTAATGACGATAGAAGACTCAAATTGCATCGCGATCCAATACATCGTCCTCCAGCCGACTAGTCTCCAAGGGTCAATTGCTGCCTCTGGCACCTTATGGTCGTTCTCCTGTGAGTTTAGATTATCGAATCCGACGCAAAAATGATAGTTAATTGTAACGTTCAGGGCCTTCTAATGACGATGGGACACTCAAATTGCGTCGAGATTCAATACATCGTCCTCCAGCCGACTTGTCTCCAAGGGGATATTGCTGTCTCGGGCACAATATGATCCTTCTCCTGTGAGTCTAGATTTTCGAATCCGACGCAAAAATGATAGTGAATTGTAACGTTCAGCGCCTCCTAATGACGATAGAAGACTCAAATTGCGTCGCGATCCAATACATCGTCCTCCAGCCGACTTGTCTCCAAGGGTCTATTGCTGCCTCGGGCACCTTATGGTCGTTCTCCTGTGAGTCTAGATTATCGAATCCGACGCAAAACTGATAGTTAATTGTAACGTTCAGGGCCTTGTAATGACGATGGAACACTCAAATTGCGTCGAGATTCAATACATCGGCCTCCAGCCGACTTGTCTCCAAGGGTCTATTGCTGCCTCGGGCACCTTATGGTCGTTGTCCTGTGAGTCTAGATTTTCGAATCCGACGCAAAAATGATAGTTAATTGTAACGTTCAGGGCCTTCTAATGACGATGGAACACTCAAATTGCGTCGAGATTGAATACATCGTCCTCCAGCCGACTTGTCTCCAAGGGTCTATTGCTGCCTCGGGCACCTTATGGTCGTTCTCCTGTGAGTCTAGATTTTCGAATCCGACGCAAAAATGATAGTTAATTGTAACGTTCAGGGCCTCCTAATGACGATAGAAGACTCAAATTGCGTCGAGATTCAATACATCGGCCTCCAGCCGACTTGTCTCCAAGGGTCTATTGCTGCCTCGGGCACCTTATGGTCGTTCTCCTGTGAGTTTAGATTTTCGAATCCGACGCAAAAATGATAGTTAATTATAACGTTCAGGGCCTCCTAATGCCAATGGAACACTCAAATTGCGTCGAGATTCAATACATCGGCCTCCAGCCGACTTGTCTCCAAGGATCTAATGCTGCCTCGGGCACTTTATGGTCGTACTCTTGTAATTCTAGATTTTCGAATCCGACGCAAAAATGATAGTTAATTGTAACGTTCAGGGCCGCCTAATGACGATGGAACTCTCAAATTGCGTCGAGATTCAATACATCGTCCTCCAGCCGACTTGTCTCCAAGGGTCTATTGCTGCCTCGGGCACCTTATGGTCGTTCTCCTGTGAGTCTAGATTTTCGAACCCGACGCTAAAATGATAGTTAATTGTAACGTTCAGGGCCTCCTAATGCCGATGGAACACTCAAATTCCGTCGAGATTCAATACATCGGCCTCCAGCCGACTTGTCTCCAAGGGTCTATTGCTGCCTCGGGCACCTTATGGTCGTTCTCCTGTGAGTCTAGATTTTCGAATCCGACGCAAAAATGATAGTTAATTGTAACGTTCAGGGCCTTCTAATGACGATGGAACACTCAAATTGCGTCGAGATACAATACATCGTCCTCCACCCGACTTGTCTCCAAGGATCTAATGCTGCCTCGGGCACTTTATGGTCGTTCTCTTGTAATTCTAGATTTTCGAATCCGACGCAAAAATGATAGTTAATTGTAACGTTCAGGGCCGCCTAATGACGATGGAACTCTCAAATTGCGTCGAGATTCAATACATCGTCCTCCAGCCGACTTGTCTCCAAGGGTCTATTGCTGCCTCGGGCACCTTATGGTCGTTCTCCTGTGAGTCTAGATTATCGAATCCGACGCAAAAATGATAGTTAATTATAACGTTCAGGGCCTCCTAATGCCGATGGAACACTCAAATTGCGTCGAGATTCAATACATCGGCCTCCAGCCGACTTGTCTCCAAGGGTCTATTGCTGCCTCGGGCACCTTATGGTCGTTATCCTGTGAGTCTAGATTTTCGAACCCGACGGAAAAATGATAGTTAATTGTAACGTTCAGGGCCTCCTAATGCCGATGGAACACTCAAATTGCGTCGAGATTCAATACATCGGCCTCCAGCCGACTTGTCTCCAAGGGTCTATTGCTGCCTCGGGCACATTATGGTCGTTCTCCTGTGAGTCTAGATTTTCGAATCCGACGCAAAAATGATAGTGAATTGTAACGTTCAGCGCCTCCTAATGACGATAGAAGACTCAAATTGCATCGCGATCCAATACATCGTCCTCCAGCCGACTAGTCTCCAAGGGTCAATTGCTGCCTCTGGCACCTTATGGTCGTTCTCCTGTGAGTTTAGATTATCGAATCCGACGCAAAAATGATAGTTAATTGTAACGTTCAGGGCCTTCTAATGACGATGGGACACTCAAATTGCGTCGAGATTCAATACATCGTCCTCCAGCCGACTTGTCTCCAAGGGGATATTGCTGTCTCGGGCACAATATGATCCTTCTCCTGTGAGTCTAGATTTTCGAATCCGACGCAAAAATGATAGTGAATTGTAACGTTCAGCGCCTCCTAATGACGATAGAAGACTCAAATTGCGTCGCGATCCAATACATCGTCCTCCAGCCGACTTGTCTCCAAGGGTCTATTGCTGCCTCGGGCACCTTATGGTCGTTCTCCTGTGAGTCTAGATTATCGAATCCGACGCAAAACTGATAGTTAATTGTAACGTTCAGGGCCTTGTAATGACGATGGAACACTCAAATTGCGTCGAGATTCAATACATCGGCCTCCAGCCGACTTGTCTCCAAGGGTCTATTGCTGCCTCGGGCACCTTATGGTCGTTGTCCTGTGAGTCTAGATTTTCGAATCCGACGCAAAAATGATAGTTAATTGTAACGTTCAGGGCCTTCTAATGACGATGGAACACTCAAATTGCGTCGAGATTGAATACATCGTCCTCCAGCCGACTTGTCTCCAAGGGTCTATTGCTGCCTCGGGCACCTTATGGTCGTTCTCCTGTGAGTCTAGATTTTCGAATCCGACGCAAAAATGATAGTTAATTGTAACGTTCAGGGCCTCCTAATGACGATAGAAGACTCAAATTGCGTCGAGATTCAATACATCGGCCTCCAGCCGACTTGTCTCCAAGGGTCTATTGCTGCCTCGGGCACCTTATGGTCGTTCTCCTGTGAGTTTAGATTTTCGAATCCGACGCAAAAATGATAGTTAATTATAACGTTCAGGGCCTCCTAATGCCAATGGAACACTCAAATTGCGTCGAGATTCAATACATCGGCCTCCAGCCGACTTGTCTCCAAGGATCTAATGCTGCCTCGGGCACTTTATGGTCGTTCTCTTGTAATTCTAGATTTTCGAATCCGACGCAAAAATGATAGTTAATTGTAACGTTCAGGGCCGCCTAATGACGATGGAACTCTCAAATTGCGTCGAGATTCAATACATCGTCCTCCAGCCGACTTGTCTCCAAGGGTCTATTGCTGCCTCGGGCACCTTATGGTCGTTCTCCTGTGAGTCTAGATTTTCGAACCCGACGCTAAAATGATAGTTAATTGTAACGTTCAGGGCCTCCTAATGCCGATGGAACACTCAAATTCCGTCGAGATTCAATACATCGGCCTCCAGCCGACTTGTCTCCAAGGGTCTATTGCTGCCTCGGGCACCTTATGGTCGTTCTCCTGTGAGTCTAGATTTTCGAATCCGACGCAAAAATGATAGTTAATTGTAACGTTCAGGGCCTTCTAATGACGATGGAACACTCAAATTGCGTCGAGATACAATACATCGTCCTCCACCCGACTTGTCTCCAAGGATCTAATGCTGCCTCGGGCACTTTATGGTCGTTCTCTTGTAATTCTAGATTTTCGAATCCGACGCAAAAATGATAGTTAATTGTAACGTTCAGGGCCGCCTAATGACGATGGAACTCTCAAATTGCGTCGAGATTCAATACATCGTCCTCCAGCCGACTTGTCTCCAAGGGTCTATTGCTGCCTCGGGCACCTTATGGTCGTTCTCCTGTGAGTCTAGATTATCGAATCCGACGCAAAAATGATAGTTAATTATAACGTTCAGGGCCTCCTAATGCCGATGGAACACTCAAATTGCGTCGAGATTCAATACATCGGCCTCCAGCCGACTTGTCTCCAAGGGTCTATTGCTGCCTCGGGCACCTTATGGTCGTTATCCTGTGAGTCTAGATTTTCGAACCCGACGGAAAAATGATAGTTAATTGTAACGTTCAGGGCCTCCTAATGCCGATGGAACACTCAAATTGCGTCGAGATTCAATACATCGGCCTCCAGCCGACTTGTCTCCAAGGGTCTATTGCTGCATCGGGCACCTTATGGTCGTTCTCCTGTGAGTCTAGATTTTCGAATCCGACGGAAAAATGATAGTTAATTATAACGTTCAGGGCCTCCTAATGACGATGGAACACTGAAATTGCGTCGAGATTCAATACATCGTCCTCCAGCCGACTTGTCTCCAAGGGTCTATTGCTGCCTCGGGCACCTTATGGTCGTTCTCCTGTGAGTTTAGATTATCGAATCCGACGCAAAAATGATAGTTAATTATAACGTTCAGGGCCTCCTAATGCCGATGGAACACTCAAATTATGTCGAGATTCAATACATCGGCCTCCAGCCGACTTGTCTCCAAGGGTCTATTGCTGCCTCGGGCACCTTATGGTCGTTGTCCTGTGAGTCTAGATTTTCGAATCCGACGCAAAAATGATAGTGAATTGTAACGTTCAGCGCCTCCTAATGACGATGGAACTCTCAAATTGCGTCGAGATTGAATACATCGGCCTCCAGCCTACTTGTCTCCAAGGGGATATCGCTGCCTCGGGCACCACATGGTCCTTCTCCTGTGAGTCTAGATTTTCGAATCCGACGCAAAAATGATAGTGAATTGTAACGTTCAGCGCCTCCTAATGACGATAGAAGACTCAAATTGCGTCGAGATTCAATACATCGTCCTCCAGCCGACTTGTCTCCAAGGGTCTATTGCTGCCTCGGGCACCTTATGGTCGTTCTCCTGTGAGTCTAGATTTTCGAATCCGAAGCAAAAATGATAGTTAATTGTAACGTTCAGGGCCTTGTAATGACGATGGAACACTCAAATTGCGTCGAGATTCAATACATCGGCCTCCAGCCGACTTGTCTTCAAGGGTCTATAGCTGCCTCGGGCACCTTATGGTCGTTGTCCTGTGAGTCTAGATTTTCGAATCCGACGCAAAAATGATAGTTAATTGTAACGTTCAGGGCCTTCTAATGACGATGGAACACTCAAATTGCGTCGAGATTCAATACATCGGCCTCCAGCCGACTTGTCTCCAAGGGTCTATTGCTGCCTCGGGCACCTTATGGTCGTTGTCCTGGGAGTCTAGATTTTCGAATCCGACGCAAAAATGATAGTTAATTGTAACGTTCAGGGCCTTGTAATGACGATGGAACACTCAAATTGCGTCGAGATTCAATACATCGGCCTCCAGCCGACTTGTCTCCAAGGGTCTATTGCTGCCTCGGACACCTTATGGTCGTTGTCCTGTGAGTCTAGATTTTCGAATCCGACGCAAAAATGATAGTTAATTGTAACGTTCAGGGCCTTCTAATGACGATGGAACACTCAAATTGCGTCGAGATTCAATACATCGGCCTCCAGCCTACTTGTCTCCAAGGGGATATCGCTGATTCGGGCACCACATGGTCCTTCTCCTGTGAGTATAGATTTTCGAATCCGACGCAAAAATGATAGTGAATTGTAACGTTCAGCGCCTCCTAATGACGATAGAAGACTCAAATTGCGTCGCGATCCAATACATCGTCCTCCAGCCGACTTGTCTCCAAGGGTCTATTGCTGCCTCGGGCACCTTATGGTCGTTCTCCTGTGAGTCTAGATTTTCGAATCCGACGCAAAAATGATAGTTAATTGTAACGTTCAGGGCCTTGTAATGACGATGGAACACTCAAATTGCGTCGAGATACAATACATCGTCCTCCAGCCGACTTGTCTCCAAGGATCTAATGCTGCCTCGGGCACTTTATGGTCGTTCTCTTGTAATTCTAGATTTTCGAATCCGACGCAAAAATGATAGTTAATTGTAACGTTCAGGGCCGCCTAATGACGATGGAACTCTCAAATTGCGTCGAGATTCAATACATCGTCCTCCAGCCGACTTGTCTCCAAGGGTCTATTGCTGCCTCGGGCACCTTATGGTCGTTCTCCTGTGAGTCTAAATTTCGAATCCGACGCAAAAATGATAGTGAATTGTAACGTTCAGCGCCTCCTAATGACGATAGAAGACTCAAATTGCGTCGAGATTCAATACTTCGGCCTCCAGCCGACTTGTCTCCAAGGGTCTATTGCTGCCTCGGGCACCTTATGGTCGTTCTCCTGTGAGTCTAGATTTTCGAATCCGACGCAAAAATGATAGTTAATTGTAACGTTCAGGGCCTTGTAATGACGATGGAACACTCAAATTGCGTCGAGATTCAATACATCGGCCACCAGCCGACTTGTCTCCAAGTGTCTATTGCTGCCTCGGGCACCTTATGGTCGTTCTCCTGTGAGTCTAGATTTTCGAATCCGACGCAAAAATGATAGTTAATTGTAACGTTCAGGGCCTCCTAATGACGATAGAAGACTCAAATTGCGTCGAGATTCAATACATCGGCCTCCAGCCGACTTGTCTCCAAGGGTCTATTGCTGCCTCGGGCACCTTATGGTCGTTCTCCTGTGAGTCTAGATTTTCGAACCCGACGCTAAAATGATAGTTAATTGTAACGTTCAGGGCCTCCTAATGACGATAGAAGACTCAAATTGCGTCGCGATCCAATACATCGTCCTCCAGCCGACTTGTCTCCAAGGGTCTATTGCTGCCTCGGGCACCTTATGGTCGTTCTCCTGTGAGTCTAGATTTTCGAATCCGAAGCAAAAATGATAGTTAATTGTAACGTTCAGGGCCTTGTAATGACGATGGGACACTCAAATTGCGTCGAGATTCAATACATCGTCCTCCAGCTGACTTGTCTCCTCGGGGATATTGCTGTCTCGGGCACAATATGATCCTTCTCCTGTGAGTCTAGATTTTCGAATCCGACGCAAAAATGATAGTGAATTGTAACGTTCAGCGCCTCCTAATGACGATAGAAGACTCAAATTGCGTCGCGATCCAATACATCGGCCTCCAGCCGACTTGTCTCCAAGGGTCTATTGCTGCCTCGGGCACCTTATGGTCGTTGTCCTGTGAGTCTAGATTTTCGAATCCGACGCAAAAATGATAGTGAATTGCAACGTTTAGCGCCTCCTAATGACGATGGAACACTCAAATTGCGTCGAGATTCAATACATCGGCCTCCAGCCTACTTGTCTCCAAGGGGATATCGCTGCCTCGGGCACCACATGGTCCTTCTCCTGTGAGTCTAGATTTTCGAATCCGACGCAAAAATGATAGTGAATTGTAACGTTCAGCGCCTCCTAATGACGATAGAAGACTCAAATTGCGTCGCGATCCAATACATCGTCCTCCAGCCGACTTGTCTCCAAGGGTCTATTGCTGCCTCGGGCACCTTATGGTCGTTGTCCTGTGAGTCTAGATTTTCGAGTCCGACGCAAAAATGATAGTTAATTGTAACGTTCAGGGCCTTCTAATGACGATGGAACACTCAAATTGCGTCGAGATTCAATACATCGTCCTCCAGCCGACTTGTCTCCATGGGTCTATTGCTGCCTCGGGCACCTTATGGTCGTTCTCCTGTGAGTCTAGATTTTCGAACCCGACGCAAAAATGATAGTTAATTGTAACGTTCAGGCCCTCCTAATGACGATGGAACACTCAAATTGAGTCGAGATTCAATACATCGTCCTCCAGCCGACTTGTCTCCAATGGTCTATTGCTGCCTCGGGCACCTTATGGTCGTTGTCCTGTGAGTCTAGATTTTCGAATCCGACGCAAAAATGATAGTGAATTGTAACGTTCAGCGCCTCCTAATGACGATAGAAGACTCAAATTGCGTCGAGATTCAATACATCGGCCTCCAGCCGACTTGTCTCCAAGGGTCTATTGCTGCCTCGGGCACCTTATGGTCGTTCTCCTGTGAGTCTAGATTTTCGAATCCGACGCAAAAATGATAGTTAATTGTAACGTTCAGGGCCTTGTAATGACGATGGAACACTCAAATTGCGTCGAGATTCAATACATCGGCCACCAGCCGACTTGTCTCCAAGTGTCTATTGCTGCCTCGGGCACCTTATGGTCGTTCTCCTGTGAGTCTAGATTTTCGAATCCGACGCAAAAATGATAGTTAATTGTAACGTTCAGGGCCTCCTAATGACGATAGAAGACTCAAATTGCGTCGAGATTCAATACATCGGCCTCCAACCGACTTGTCTCCAAGGGTCTATTGCTGCCTCGGGCACCTTATGGTCGTTCTCCTGTGAGTCTAGATTTTCGAACCCGACGCTAAAATGATAGTTAATTGTAACGTTCAGGGCCTCCTAATGACGATAGAAGACTCAAATTGCGTCGCGATCCAATACATCGTCCTCCAGCCGACTTGTCTCCAAGGGTCTATTGCTGCCTCGGGCACCTTATGGTCGTTCTCCTGTGAGTCTAGATTTTCGAATCCGAAGCAAAAATGATAGTTAATTGTAACGTTCAGGGCCTTGTAATGACGATGGGACACTCAAATTGCGTCGAGAATCAATACATCGTCCTCCAGCCGACTTGTCTCCAAGGGGATATTGCTGTCTCGGGCACAATATGATCCTTCTCCTGTGAGTCTAGATTTTCGAATCCGACGCAAAAATGATAGTGAATTGTAACGTTCAGCGCCTCCTAATGACGATAGAAGACTCAAATTGCGTCGCGATCCAATACATCGGCCTCCAGCCGACTTGTCTCCAAGGGTCTATTGCTGCCTCGGGCACCTTATGGTCGTTGTCCTGTGAGTCTAGATTTTCGAATCCGACGCAAAAATGATAGTGAATTGTAACGTTTAGCGCCTCCTAATGACGATGGAACACTCAAATTGCGTCGAGATTCAATACATCGGCCTCTAGCCTACTTGTCTCCAAGGGGATATCGCTGCCTCGGGCACCACATGGTCCTTCTCCTGTGAGTCTAGATTTTCGAATCCGACGCAAAAATGATAGTGAATTGTAACGTTCAGCGCCTCCTAATGACGATAGAAGACTCAAATTGCGTCGCGATCCAATACATCGTCCTCCAGCCGACTTGTCTCCAAGGGTCTATTGCTGCCTCGGGCACCTTATGGTCGTTGTCCTATGAGTCTAGATTTTCGAGTCCGACGCAAAAATGATAGTTAATTGTAACGTTCAGGGCCTTCTAATGACGATGGAACACTCAAATTGCGTCGAGATTCAATACATCGTCCTCCAGCCGACTTGTCTCCATGGGTCTATTGCTGCCTCGGGCACCACATGGTCGTTCTCCTGTGAGTCTAGATTTTCGAATCCGACGCAAAAATGATAGTGAATTGTAACGTTCAGCGCCTCCTAATGACGATAGAAGACTCAAATTGCGTCGCGATCCAATACATCGTCCTCCAGCCGACTTGTCTCCAAGGGTCTATTGCTGCCTCGGGCACCTTATGGTCGTTCTCCTGTGAGTCTAGATTTTCGAATCCGACGCAAAAATGATAGTTAATTGTAACGTTCAGGGCGTTGTAATGACGATGGAACACTCAAATTGCGTCGAGATTCAATACATCGGCCTCCAGCCGACTTGTCTCCAAGGGTCTATTGCTGCCTCGGGCACCTTATGGTCGTTGTCCTGTGAGTCTAGATTTTCGAATCCGACGCAAAAATGATAGTTAATTGTAACGTTCAGGGCCTTCTAATGACGATGGAACACTCAAATTGCGTCGAGATTCAATACATCGTCCTCCAGCCGACTTGTCTCCAAGGGTCTATTGCTGCCTCGGGCACCTTATGGTCGTTCTCCTGTGAGTCTAGATTTTCGAATCCGACGCAAAAATGATAGTTAATTGTAACGTTCAGGGCCTCCTAATGACGATGGAACACTCAAATTGCGTCGAGATTCAATACATCGTCCTCCAGCCGACTTGTCTCCAAGGGTCTATTGCTGCCCCGGGCACCTTATGGTCGTTCTCCTGTGAGTCTAGATTTTCAAATCCGACGCAAAAATGATAGTTAATTGTAACGTTCAGGGCCTTATAATGACGATGGAACACTCAAATTGCGTCGAGATTCAATACATCGGCCTCCAGCCGACTTGTCTCCAAGGGTCTATTGCTGCCTCGGGCACCTTATGGTCGTTGTCCTGTGAGTCTAGATTTTCGAATCCGACGCAAAAATGATAGTTAATTGTAACGTTCAACGCCTCCTAATGACGATAGAAGACTCAAATTGCGTCGCGATCCAATACATCGTCCTCCAGCCGACTTGTCTCCAAGGGTCTATTGCTGCCTCGGGCACCTTATGGTCGTTGTCCTGTGAGTCTAGATTTTCGAGTCCGACGCGAAAATGATAGTTAATTGTAACGTTCAGGGCCTTCTAATGACGATGGAACACTCAAATTGCGTCGAGATTCAATACATCGTCCTCCAGCCGACTTGTCTCCAAGGGTCTATTGCTGCCTCGGGCACCTTATGGTCGTTCTCCTGTGAGTCTAGATTTTCGAACCCGACGCAAAAATGATAGTTAATTGTAACGTTCAGGGCCTCCTAATGACGATGGAACACTCAAATTGAGTCGAGATTCAATACATCGTCCTCCAGCCGACTTGTCTCCAATGGTCTATTGCTGCCTCGGGCACCTTATGGTCGTTGTCCTGTGAGTCTAGATTTTCGAATCCGACGCAAAAATGATAGTGAATTGTAACGTTCAGCGCCTCCTAATGACGATAGACGACTCAAATTGCGTCGAGATTCAATACATCGGCCTCCAGCCGACTTGTCTCCAAGGGTCTATTGCTGCCTCGGGCACCTTATGGTCGTTCTCCTGTGAGTCTAGATTTTCGAATCCGACGCAAAAATGATAGTTAATTGTAACGTTCAGGGCCTTGTAATGACGATGGAACACTCAAATTGCGTCGAGATTCAATACATCGGCCACCAGCCGACTTGTCTCCAAGTGTCTATTGCTGCCTCGGGCACCTTATGGTCGTTCTCCTGTGAGTCTAGATTTTCGAATCCGACGCAAAAATGATAGTTAATTGTAACGTTCAGGGCCTTCTAATGACGATAGAAGACTCAAATTGCGTCGAGATTCAATACATCGGCCTCCAGCCGACTTGTCTCCAAGGGTCTATTGCTGCCTCGGGCACCTTATGGTCGTTCTCCTGTGAGTCTAGATTTTCGAACCCGACGCTAAAATGATAGTTAATTGTAACGTTCAGGGCCTCCTAATGACGATAGAAGACTCAAATTGCGTCGCGATCCAATACATCGTCCTCCAGCCGACTTGTCTCCAAGGGTCTATTGCTGTCTCGGGCACCTTATGGTCGTTCTCCTGTGAGTCTAGATTTTCGAATCCGAAGCAAAAATGATAGTTAATTGTAACGTTCAGGGCCTTGTAATGACGATGGGACACTCAAATTGCGTCGAGATTCAATACATCGTCCTCCAGCCGACTTGTCTCCAAGGGGATATTGCTGTCTCGGGCACAATATGATCCTTCTCCTGTGAGTCTAGATTTTCGAATCCGACGCAAAAATGATAGTGAATTGTAACGTTCAGCGCCACCTAATGACGATAGAAGACTCAAATTGCGTCGCGATCCAATACATCGGCCTTCAGCCGACTTGTCTCCAAGGGTCTATTGCTGTCTCGGGCACCTTATGGTCGTTGTCCTGTGAGTCTAGATTTTCGAATCCGACGCAAAAATGATAGTGAATTGTAACGTTTAGCGCCTCCTAATGACGATGGAACACTCAAATTGCGTCGAGATTCAATACATCGGCCTCCAGCCTACTTGTCTCCAATGGGATATCGCTGCCACGGGCACCACATGGTCCTTCTCCTGTGAGTCTAGATTTTCCAATCCGACGCAAAAATGATAGTGAATTGTAACGTTCAGCGCCTCCTAATGACGATAGAAGACTCAAATTGCGTCGCGATCCAATACATCGTCCTCCAGCCGACTTGTCTCCAAGGGTCTATTGCTGCCTCGGGCACCTTATGGTCGTTGTCCTGTGAGTCTAGATTTTCGAGTCCGACGCAAAAATGATAGTTAATTGTAACGTTCAGGGCCTTCTAATGACGATGGAACACTCAAATTGCGTCGAAATTCAATACATCGTCCTCCAGCCGACTTGTCTCCAAGGGTCTATTGCTGCCTCGGGCACCTTATGGTCGTTCTCCTGTGAGTCTAGATTTTCGAATCCGACGCAAAAATGATAGTTAATTGTAACGTTCAGGGCCTCCTAATGACGATAGAAGACTCAAATTGCGTCGAGATACAATACATCGGCCTCCAGCCGACTTGTCTCCAAGGGTCTATTGCTGCCTCGGGCACCTTATGGTCGTTCTCCTGTGAGTTTAGATTATCGAATCCGACGCAAAAATGATAGTTAATTATAACGTTCAGGGCCTCCTAATGCCGATGGAACACTCAAATTGCGTCGAGATTCAATACATCGGCCTCCAGCCGACTTGTCTCCAAGGGTCTATTGCTGCCTCGGGCACCTTATGGTCGTTGTCCTCTGAGTCTAGATTTTCGAATCCGACGCAAAATGATAGTTAATTGTAACGTTCAGGGCCTTCTAATGACGATGGAACACTCAAATTGCGTCGAGATTCAATACATCGGCCTCCAGCCGACTTGTCTCCTAGGGTCTATTGCTGCCTCGGGCACCTTATGGTCGTTCTCCTGTGAGTCTAGATTATCGAATCCGACGCAAAAATGATAGTTAATTGTAACGCTCAGGGCCTTGTAATGACGATGGAACACTCAAATTGCGTCGAGATACAATACATCGTCCTCCAGCCGACTTGTCTCCAAGGATCTAATGCTGCCTCGGGCACTTTATGGTCGTTCTCTTGTAATTCTAGATTTTCGAATCATACGCAAAAATGATAGTTAATTGTAACGTTCAGGGCCGCCTAATGACGATGGGACTCTCAAATTGCGTCGAGATTCAATACATCGTCCTCCAGCCGACTTGTCTCCAAGGGTCTATTGCTGCCTCGGGCACCTTATGGTCGTTCTCCTGTGAGTCTAGATTTTCGAATCCGACGCAAAAATGATAGTTAATTGTAACGTTCAGGGCCTTGTAATGACGATGGAACACTCAAATTGCGTCGAGAATCAATACATCGTCCTCCAGCCGACTTGTCTCCAAGGGGATATTGCTGTCTCGGGCACCTTATGGTCGTTGTCCTGTGAGTCTAGATTTTCGAATCCGACGCAAAAATGATAGTGAATTGTAACGTTCAGCGCCTCCTAATGACGATGGAACACTCAAATTGCGTCGAGATTCAATACATCGGCCTCCAGCCGACTTGTCTCCAAGGGTCTATTGCTGCCTCGGGCACCTTATGGTCGTTCTCCTGTGAGTCTAGATTATCGAATCCGACGCAAAAATGATAGTTAATTGTAACGTTCAGGGCCTTCTAATGCCGATGGAACACTCAAATTGCGTCGAGATACAATACATCGGCCTCCAGCCGACTTGTCTCCAAGGGTCTATTGCTGCCTCGGGCACCTTATGGTCGTTCTCCTGTGAGTCTAGATTTTCGAACCCGACGCTAAAATGATAGTTAATTGTAACGTTCAGGGCCTCCTAATGACGATAGAAGACTCAAATTGCGTCGCGATCCAATACATCGTCCTGAAGCCGACTTGTCTCCAAGGGTCTATTGCTGCCTCGGGCACCTTATGGTCGTTCTCCTGTGAGTTTAGATTATCGATTCCGACGCAAAAATGATAGTTAATTATAACGTTCAGGGCCTCCTAATGCCGATGGAACACTCAAATTGCGTCGAGATTCAATACATCGGCCTCCAGCCTACTTGTCTCCAAGGGGATATCGCTGCCTCGGGCACCACATGGTCCTTCTCCTGTGAGTCTAGATTTTCGAATCCGACGCAAAAATGATAGTGAATTGTAACGTTCAGCGCCTCCTAATGACGATAGAAGACTCAAATTGCGTCACGATCCGATACATCGTCCTCCAGCCGACTTGTCTCCAAGGGTCTATTGCTGCCTCGGGCACCTTATGGTCGTTCTCCTGTGAGTCTAGATTTTCGAATCCGACGCAAAAATGATAGTTAATTGTAACGTTCAGGGCCTTGTAATGACGATGGAACACTCAAATTGCGTCGAGATTCAATACATCGGCCTCCAGCCTACTTGTCTCCAAGGGTCTATTGCTGCCTCGGGCACCTTATGGTCGTTGTCCTGTGAGTCTAGATTTTCGAATCCGACGCAAAAATGATAGTTAATTGTAACGTTCAGGGCCTTCTAATGACGATGGAACACTCAAATTGCGTCGAGATTCAATACATCGGCCTCCAGCCTACTTGTCTCCAAGGGGATATCGCTGCCTCGGGCACCACATGGTCCTTCTCCTGTGAGTCTAGATTTTCGAACCCGACGCTAAAATGATAGTTAATTGTAACGTTCAGGGCCTCCTAATGACGATAGAAGACTCAAATTGCGTCGCGATCCAATACATCGTCCTCCAGCCGACTTGTCTCCAAGGGTCTATTGCTGCCTCGGGCACCTTATGGTCGTTCTCCTGTGAGTTTAGATTATCGAATCCGACGCAAAAATGATAGTTAATTGTAACGTTCAGGGCCTTCTAATGACGATGGGACACTCAAATTGCGTCGAGATTCAATACATCGTCCTCCAGGAGACTTGTCTCCAAGGGGATATTGCTGTCTCGGGCACAATATGATCCTTCTCCTGTGAGTCTAGATTTTCGAATCCGACGCAAAAATGATAGTGAATTGTAACGTTCAGCGCCTCCTAATGACGATAGAAGACTCAAATTGCGTCGCGATCCAATACATCGTCCTCCAGCCGACTTGTCTCCAAGGGTCTATTGCTGCCTCGGGCACCTTATGGTCGTTCTCCTGTGAGTCTAGATTATCGAATCCGACGCAAAAATGATAGTTAATTGTAACGTTCAGGGCCTTCTAATGCCGATGGAACACTCAAATTGCGTCGAGATTCAATACATCGGCCTCCAGCCGACTTGTCTCCAAGGGTCTATTGCTGCCTCGGGCACCTTATGGTCGTTCTCCTGTGAGTTTAGATTATCGAATCCGACGCAAAAATGATCGTTAATTATAACGTTCAGGGCCTCCTAATGCCGATGGAACACTCAAATTGCGTCGAGATTCAATACATCGTCCTCCAGCCGACTTGTCTCCAAGGGTCTATTGCTGCCTCGGGCACTTTATGGTCGTTCTCCTGTGAGTTTAGATTATCGAATCCGACGCAAAAATGATAGTTAATTGTAACGTTCAGGGCCTTGTAATGACGATGGAACACTCAAATTGCGTCGCGATCCAATACATCGTCCTCCAGCCGACTTGTCTCCAAGGGGATATTGCTGTCTCGGGCACAATATGATCCTTCTCCTGTGAGTCTAGATTTTCGAATCCGACGCAAAAATGATAGTGAATTGTAACGTTCAGCGCCTCCTAATGACGATAGAAGACTCAAATTGCGTCGCGATCCAATACATCGTCCTCCAGCCGACTTGTCTCCAAGGGTCTATTGCTGCCTCGGGCACCTTATGGTCGTTCTCCTGTGAGTCTAGATTTTCGAATCCGACGCAAAAATGATAGTTAATTGTAACGTTCAGGGCCTTGTAATGACGATGGAACACTCAAATTGCGTCGAGATTCAATACATCGTCCTCCAGCCGACTTGTCTCCAAGGGGATATTGCTGTCTCGGGCACCTTATGGTCGTTGTCCTGTGAGTCTAGATTTTCGAATCCGACGCAAAAATGATAGTGAATTGTAACGTTCAGCGCCTCCTAATGACGATGGAACACTCAAATTGCGTCGAGATTCAATACATCGGCCTCCAGCCGACTTGTCTCCAAGGGTCTATTGCTGCCTCGGGCACCTTATGGTCGTTCTCCTGTGAGTCTAGATTATCGAATCCGACGCAAAAATGATAGTTAATTGTAACGTTCAGGGCCTTCTAATGCCGATGGAACACTCAAAATGCGTCGAGATTCAATACATCGGCCTCCAGCCGACTTGTCTCCCAGGGTCTATTGCTGCCTCGGGCACCTTATGGTCGTTCTCCTGTGAGTCTAGATTTTCGAATCCGACGCAAAAATGATAGTGAATTGTAACGTTCAGCGCCTCCTAATGACGATAGAAGACTCAAATTGCGTAGAGATTCAATACATCGGCCTCCAGCCGACTTGTCTCCAAGGGTCTATTGCTGCCTCGGGCACCTTATGGTCGTTCTCCTGTGAGTCTAGATTATCGAATCCGACGCAAAAATGATAGTTAATTGTAACGTTCAGGGCCTTCTAATGCCGATGGAACACTCAAATTGCGCCGAGATTCAATACATCGGCCTCCAGCCGACTTGCCTCCAAGGGTCTATTGCTGCCTCGGGCACCTTATGGTCGTGCTCCTGTGAGTCTAGATTTTCGAACCCGACGCTAAAATGATAGTTAATTGTAACGTTCAGGGCCTCCTAATGACGATAGAAGACTCAAATTGCGTCGCGATCCAATACATCGTCCTCCAGCCGATTTGTCTCCAAGGGTCTATTGCTGCCTCGGGCACCTTATGGTCGTTCTCCTGTGAGTTTAGATTATCGAATCCGACGCAAAAATGATAGTTAATTGTAACGTTCAGGGCCTTCTAATGACGATGGGACACTCAAATTGCGTCGAGATTCAATACATCGTCCTCCAGCCGACTTGTCTCCAAGGGGACATTGCTGTCTCGGGCACAATATGATCCTTCTCCTGTGAGTCTAGATTTTCGAATCCGACGCAAAAATGATAGTGAATTGTAACGTTCAGCGCCTCCTAATGACGATAGAAGACTCAAATTGCGTCGCGATCCAATACATCGTCCTCCAGCCGACTTGTCTCCAAGGGTCTATTGCTGCCTCGGGCACCTTATGGTCGTTCTCCTGTGAGTCTAGATTATCGAATCCGACGCAAAAATGATAGTTAATTGTAACGTTCAGGGCCTTCTAATGCCGATGGAACACTCAAATTGCGTCGAGATTCAATACATCGGCCTCCAGAAGACTTGTCTCCAAGGGTCTATTGCTGCCTCGGGCACCTTATGGTCGTTCTCCTGTGAGTTTAGATTATCGAATCCGACGCAAAAATGATCGTTAATTATAACGTTCAGGGCCTCCTAATGCCGATGGAACACTCAAATTGCGTCGAGATTCAATACATCGTCCTCCAGCCGACTTGTCTCCAAGGGTCTATTGCTGCCTCGGGCACCTTATGGTCGTTCTTCTGTGAGTTTAGATTATCGAATCCGACGCAAAAATGATAGTTAATTGTAACGTTCAGGGCCTTGTAATGACGATGGAACACTCAAATTGCGTCGCGATCCAATACATCGTCCTCCAGCCGACTTGTCTCCAAGGGGATATTGCTGTCTCGGGCACAATATGATCCTTCTCCTGTGAGTCTAGATTTTCGAATCCGACGCAAAAATGATAGTGAATTGTAACGTTCAGCGCCTCCTAATGACGATAGAAGACTCAAATTGGGTCGCGATCCAATACATCGTCCTCCAGCCGACTTGTCTCCAAGGGTCTATTGCTGCCTCGGGCACCTTATGGTCGTTCTCCTGTGAGTCTAGATTTTCGAATCCGACGCAAAAATGATAGTTAATTGTAACGTTCAGGGCCTTGTAATGACGATGGAACACTCAAATTGCGTCGAGATTCAATACATCGTCCTCCAGCCGACTTGTCTCCAAGGGGATATTGCTGTCTCGGGCACCTTATGGTCGTTGTCCTGTGAGTCTAGATTTTCGAATCCGACGCAAAAATGATAGTGAATTGTAACGTTCAGGGCCTCCTAATGCCGATGGAACACTCAAATTGCGTCGAGATTCAATACATCGGCCTCCAGCCAACTTGTCTCCAAGGGTCTATTGCTGCCTTGGGCACCTTATGGTCGTTGTCCTGTGAGTCTAGATTTTCGAATCCGACGCAAAAATGATAGTTAATTGTAACGTTCAGCGCTTTCTAATGACGATGGAACACTCAAATTATGTCGAGATTCAATACATCGGCCTCCAGCCGACTTGTCTCCAAGGGTCTATTGCTGCCTCGGGCACCTTATGGTCGTTCTCCTGTGAGTATAGATTTTCGAACCCGACGCAAAAATGATAGTTAATTGTAACGTTCAGGGCCTCCTAATGACGATAGAAGACTCAAATTGCGTCGCGATCCAATACATCCTCCTCCAGCCGACTTGTCTCCAAGGGTCTATTGCTGCCTCGGGCACATTATGGTCGTTCTCCTGTGAGTCTAGATTATCGAATCCGACGCAAAAATGATAGTTAATTGTAACGTTCAGGGCCTTCTAATGCCGATGGAACACTCAAATTGCGTCGAGATTCAATACATCGGCCTCCAGCCGACTTGTCTCCAAGGGTCTATTGCTGCCTCGGGCACCTTATGGTCGTTCTCCTGTGAGTTTAGATTATCGAATCCGACGCAAAAATGATAGTTAATTGTAACGTTCAGGGCCTTGTAATGACGATGGAACACTCAAATTGCGTCGCGATCCAATACATCGTCCTCCAGCCGACTTGTCTCCAAGGGGATATTGCTGTCTCGGGCACAATATGATCCTTCTCCTGTGAGTCTAGATTTTCGAATCCGACGCAAAAATGATAGTGAATTGTAACGTTCAGCGCCTCCTAATGACGATAGAAGACTCAAATTGGGTCGCGATCCAATACATCGTCCTCCAGCCGACTTGTCTCCAAGGGTCTATTGCTGCCTCGGGCACCTTATGGTCGTTCTCCTGTGAGTCTAGATTTTCGAATCCGACGCAAAAATGATAGTTAATTGTAACGTTCAGGGCCTTGTAATGACGATGGAACACTCAAATTGCGTCGAGATTCAATACATCGTCCTCCAGCCGACTTGTCTCCAAGGGGATATTGCTGTCTCGGGCGACCGGTTTTAGATTCCGATGCCCCACTTCAGGTTTACTGTATCCCTTGGACCTTGTTATTAACGACGAAACACAGAAATTGCATCGGAATTAAATAGATAAGGCACAATGCTGACTTAAGTACAAGAAAACTGACTCTTCTTAATATCTCTGTTTTTAACCACTCCTGTGACATAGTTATAGATTCCGATGCATCACTTCAGGTTTACTGTAT